>NW_015627390.1:461582-482326 GCF_001515625.1 Sinocyclocheilus rhinocerous
AGATGCTTTAAAAAAAAAAATCTCAAAAGTCAAGGTAATTCAAAATGACTGAAGGTAAAACACCAGTAGACTATTATTAACTATAAATGTTCTGTAAAAACAATGAACAGCAGCTTTCAGTCTGTCACTGTGATGCAAACATGAAATATCAGACATGCAGTAGTAGTTCTTTACAGGTTTTTAATTCAATTGCGCTGCTTTTCCATTGTTTTTCTGTGTAAACATGGACGTGTTTGACTGTTGCGCTCGTGTCTCTTGCATGAAACGACAGTCTAAAAACACACCGCTCAAGTTAAAAGAAGTTCACTCCCATCTTCTTGCATGTTTTCCTCTTCCACTGCCACGTCACATCTTTATTAATACAAAAGCACATTCTGTGTGATATGAGTGCGTCACACATGAGCGGTTAATCACGTGCGCCGACGTGCGGCTGGATCGTTCTTTTCTCTTTACTGTTATCACCGGCATATTGTCAAAGTGTCTAATTCTAACGTTTGGTAATATTTCTGTTCAAAATCACAATTCCTTGATTTCTAAAAAATAAAATCGTGGTAAAACATTAAATTCGAATTAATCGATAAAATCTGAAAAATCACCCAGGCCCCTAGTTCCTCTTTGTGTTGTGTTTTATTGCTGTAATGATGGGTGACAAGTTTCTTCTCTGTGTTTCAGCCTCAGTTCAGGTCCAGACTGGAGTCCATGCCCACTCTGACGTTCACAGGAAGTCTTCAGCCTCTTAAAGAGAAAGAAACGCTTCTGTCTACTCTACCTCTGTACCTGCAGGATACAGCAGACCTCACACAATATACTGAGAGAACTCAGGTCAGCCAATGTGACAGCAAAAAATGCCAAAAAACTAATTATGGTTAAAAAGACAACATGCCAGGCTATATTTTTTATAATATCATAAATATTTCTTTTTAATTAAAATGTTTTTATTTTATTTTAATAATTGTATTAGTTACAAAGTTTATAATTAATTTAACATAAATGAAATACAATTTATTTTTCAGTGATTACACTTTTTTTTATGTAGCATTGTTGTTCTTTTCCTAATCTTTGTCTTCTTTTAATCAACACTCTTACATCTGTATTCATTTTTTCCTCCTCCAACACATTTTTCAGATTTTTTGATATCTTTTAACTGTTTATAAATAACAATTAAATTGTTTTTAATTTAATTTGTTAATTAAATGTTTTTAATTAATTTGTTTAAAAATCTATTTAATTAAATTAAAAATTAAAAAAATTAATATTTACACATTTATTAAAAATAACTTTTATAAATAATTACACGTTAAAATAAAATTACTTGTAAATTTTATATTTAAAGGTAATTTTTTACTATTTTTATATTTAAATACTTTTTATAATGTTTTAGTGATTAAATGTATATATATATATATATTTGTTTTAAAAAGTTTGTTATAATCTAAATATAAAATGCTTTTTGTGACAGACAAAATAGCATTATTATACTTTTAACTGCATATACATTTTTTTTTTACAAATACACACTGTTTTTGCAATAACACAATAGCATAAATCATTTTTAATTAAATTAAATTTTTATTTTACGTTATAATTGTAATAATTACACAAAGTTTATAATTAATTTTAATTTTTTGCTTTTATATTTTTTGAAGAACTATTTTATAAATATTGACACATTTAATAAAATTATTTAAAATAACTTTTACAAATAATTGTAACAAATAAAAACAAATTTTTATTTAAAATTTGCAGTGATTAAATATACATTTGAATATATATAGATTTAATATCTATCTTTTATTTACACACACACAAACATATAAATTTATTTATTTATGTATAATACATTATATATACATTACTCCATGGTCTGTCTGAATACTGGATTCTGATTGGCTGGCAGGTATGCAGTAAAACCGTTTAATGCACAGGTAGTTTTAAGTCAGTTTAATGATGAGGAAGACCATGATTCTGATGAAGGTCCGTATACCTGCTCACGCACAGAAGACGGAGGCAAGCTGGAGTTTGCGTCTATGTTTGACACTCTTCACGCTCAGACACAGTCACACCCAGAGCCGTCGTCCTCGGGTCTGCAGGAGGATCTGGACAGGGTTCACAGGAGCCTCACGAGAGCCTGGGCTCTGGGCGTTTCTCTGGGCGGCTCCGTCCAGCAGAGAGAGCGTCTCCTCAGGTACACCTTGCTCTGTGTCTCTCGCCTATTAATGCGCTGCTTTAATTGATGCACACAAACCAATACATGTCGCTCGCACACACACACACACACACACAGAGAGAGAGAGAGAGCTCCCACCATGATGCGCTTTCATGACAGCACACTAAAACACGAACAAGGACAGAATTTACTATAGATTTCTATAAAGTTCTCATTATAATGCTATGTTTATAGCAGATTTGTGTTATATTTTCATAGAGGTTGGAGATCACAGATTTCTTAAAAAATCTTGTTTTTTAAGAAAACAAGCAGTTAGTAAATGAATAGAGTGCAAGTCTAAAAGGGGCGTTTTTATTTTTAAATTTTTTTAAAGAATTGAATTAGAATAGAGAATAACTATATATATATATATATATATATATATATATATGAAGGTCCGTATACCTGCTCACGCACAGAAGACGGAGGCAAGCTGGAGTTTGCGTCTATGTTTGACACTCTTCACGCTCAGACACAGTCACACCCAGAGCCGTCGTCCTCGGGTCTGCAGGAGGATCTGGACAGGGTTCACAGGAGCCTCACGAGAGCCTGGGCTCTGGGCGTTTCTCTGGGCGGCTCCGTCCAGCAGAGAGAGCGTCTCCTCAGGTACACCTTGCTCTGTGTCTCTCGCCTCGTGAACCTCCTGCGGGTCAGAGACTCCGCCGGCAGGAAGAGCAGGAGCGCGTGGGTCACTCACGCCCTTCACACCCTCGGGACGCTGCTGTCCTTTCTCCCGTGGGACGCCGAACGCACCGCAGGCCGCGGCTGTCTGGGCATCACTGTAGAGCTCACTAGATGTTTCGTGGACATGTTTCTCCCGCTTTCCTCCTCCGATTTAACACTTTCCTCCCAGAACTTCAGCGCAGCGCTCGTCGTCCTTCAGCGAGCGTCTCAGAGTGTGGATCGGACCTACAGCCTCCCGCCGAGAGCAGTGCATCATGGGAAGGACGGCCAGCTGACATATTCCTCTGACATGTTTTCTGTCCCACTGTTACAAGACGACGTTGATGCTGATGCCGAGACAGGAGCACAAACAGCACCTTCTAACAGGTACATTTTGGTGTACTTGAGTAGTAAGATTTTCCTAACTAGTGCTTTTTTTCAATCATCACTAGTTCTGCTCACAGTGATGTGATCAAATCCATGATACAAAGTATTAAACTGCAGCGTTAATGATTCCTCGGATATCATATAATAGGAACCACCCAGAACACCCTAGCAACTTACTAAAACAACTCAGAGCATCTTAGCAACCACACAGCAACACCCTAGCAACTTCATAGCAACATACTAAAACAACTCAGAGCATCTTAGCAACCACACAGCAACACCCTAGCAACTTCATAGCAACCTACTAAAACAACTCAGAGCATCTTAGCAACCACACAGCAACACCCTAGCAACCAACCACATCACACTTGCATCATGGCAAGCACCACTCACAAAATTATTAGTTAGTTAATAATGTATTATTTTAATTAATTCATTTTAATTAGTTTATTTGCTCTGAATTGAATTAATATTTTTAATTAATTCATTTTAAATATTTTATCTATTTCCATTAATTAATTAGTATTTAATATTGTATTTGCATTTATTTATTTAAATTTATTTCCATTTAGTTGTTTTGAGTAAATAATTGTTTTAATTATTTATTTTAATTAATTTAAATGTATTATTTAATCTTTTATTATTTTATTTATTCCCATTTATTTATAATTTTAATTACATTAAAAATACATTTAAAGTTTTATTATTCATTTCCAGTTTTTTAATAATCAAATAATTCATATTTATTTATTTTAATTAATTAATGTAAATTTATTTATTTAAAATGTATTTTCCGTTATTTCCATTTATTTATTTTTTTATTTATTTTAATTGATTTATTTATGTATTTTAAATGTGAGAGAGCACTTTCTGCATGGCCTGATGTCTCTTGCGTTTTTCAGATTGGTGGTTATCTGGCGTGAGGTGTACAAAAGGGCTGTGCGGTACCGGGAGGAATTACGTCACCGCAGAGGCGTAAAAAACGAGCTCGAGAAGATGTCAGTAATTATGCCTCAAATCCAGCAAGCTTTACAGTCAGCTGGAGACCGTCTTGAGGAGAGCCACACACTGCGTAGTTTCAGCGGTGAGCATGAGCAGCCAAAACAGAAGCATCTTTTATTACCATGATGTTATAATAATGTGTTGCTGTTGTTGTCCATCCGCAGGTGAACAGCACTTTATTTTCGGAGAATATACGGAGAGCGTTCAGGTTTGGAGGACTCAGCTGAGGGCAGAGAGACAGAGAGGTCAGTCTGTTTTCAGTCAAACGCTGCTGTTAAATGTCAGGCGTCACTCACTTTATCCGTCCTGCGCCTCACAGTCGGACCGATGACGTGTTACCTGGAGACCCGCTGCTGTCTGGCTCTTCTCTACACGCTGCTCTTCCAGTATCGACTGCGAGATGCTCAAGGTCTGTGTGACCGTCTGGCACGCCAGTTACAGACACAAGCAGGACGACAGGAAGAGGAAACGCAAGGAGAAGCTGGTAGGAAGTATATTATTACTTCAGTTAACTGGCCAAGTGGACACAATTTCAAAATGGACAAATATTAGTCAGATTAACCCTATAAAAGCGAAATTTATGATTTAGTTTTAGTCATAGTCTTTGGACTAAAATGCCATTTAGTTTGTCACATTTTAGTCATCTGAACTGTTTTAGTCCTAGTCGACTGAATATCATAAGACTTTAGTAGATTTAAATGATTTAAAATTTCCAGAGAAACCATCTGGTAATATCAACAATATAGACACGGATTAGCTGCTTTGACACATAACATGTCTTTATCTCAAAATTAAATAAAACCACTTCTCTTAAAGAAACAAGAACATGGTCCTCTTTTGAAATACCAATGATTATATGTGACCCTGCAGCACAAAAGCTTAAGTCTTAAGTCGCTGGGGTATATTTGTAGCAATAGCCAACAATACATTGTATGGGTCAAAATTATACATTTCTCTTTTATGCCAAAAATCATTAGGATATTAAGTAAAGATCATGTTCCATGAAGATATTTTGTAATGTGCAAAGCGGTTCATCTTTTATATCATGAAAGTTTGGCCAAATATGTGACCCTGGAGCACAAAAGCAGTCTTAAAGGTTTATTCTACCAAACTTTAAAGATGATTTTCTCAATATTTAGATTTTTTTGCACCCTCAGATTCCAGATTTTCAAAATATTGTCCTATCCTAACAAACCATACATCAATGGAAAGCTTATTTATTCAGCTTTCAGATGATGCATAAATCTCAATTTTGAAAAATTGACGCTTATGACTGGTTTTGTGCTCCAGGGTCACATATAATACACGTTCTTTATAACAACTTGCATACAGCATCCTTCATTCTTTCAAGCAGACATATTTATTTATATGAATTAAAATTAGATTAATCCTTATTAGGGCTACTAATGTGATTCATTCGAGAGCAGTGAGTGATTTTCTCTTTTTCTTTTGTTGATCCATTAGTAATAAGGACACAGACAACAGCAACTAAATTAGTCTGCTGTCCCTTTAAAACTGAATGCACATGTATTCAATATACTGGTACACACATCCGATATTTCTCTGCACAGGTTAAGACATAACCGGGTGTGTTTGCGTGAATGCTCGTCAAAACAGACAGTTTGAGATCCTTTTGTGTGCATTTCTCCGTTAAGACTTGAGAGAGAACTGAATTCAGTAATCGTGTGCTGTTTGAGAGGCTGTGTGTAAAACCGGACCGAATTAAGTGCTCTTTCGCGTCATCACGCTTTTCAAATTTATCCATATGTCTGCTCTTTCTTACTCCCAGACGTTGACATTTCTTACGTTTTATGAGACGTGCAGCAAGTGTATGCAAACTTATTATCAGAGAGTTACGGTTTTAGTTTTAGGTTTTAGTTCTGACTGGATCTCTGTCCAAACGTCCATCCCTATAATCTTTTCGTCTAATGTCTAAAAATTTCGTCAACGAAATTAACACTGCATCTGAATATGCCTACTTCTGAACTATATAGTATGCAAAAAACAGTACATGAAAATAGTAGTATGACCAAATTCATATTATTTTATATATATATATATAAACACTTCAAACTTGAAAAATGAACTTAATACATGTATTAAGTTAATTTTTCAAGTTTAAAGTGTTTTATTAATGTGTTTTTGAGATTTCCTAAATAAACACCAGTAAAATCTATTTAAATTGTATTTACAAACTCACCACACACAGTAATGGACAATAATTGTAATATGCTGAAAGTGTATTTTCTGAAAAATAGGACACTTTGCACTTGAAGATGATACAGAGGACAGATTACAGAATATGCAAACAAAATATGTAAAAATAATATTTTTTTAGCTTAAGATTTTATAGGGCTGATCGTTTTGGCCAAGATCACCAAAATGGAGACCTAAACTGAGACTTGTTATAGCACTTGCATATTATTGCTCTTTTGTTAGTTTTGATTGCTTTGTCCTCATGTGTAAGTCACTTTGGATAAAAGCGTCTGCTAAATGTAAAATCTAAATCAAAATCAAATAAAAATGTATAATTTTGACCCATACAATGTATTGTTGGCTATTGCTACAAATATACCCCAGCGACTTAAGACTGCTTTTGTGCTCCAGGGTCACATATTATAACCTATATATGCACTACCTTTCATTAGTTTTGAGACGGTAAGGTTTTTTAACGGTCACAAAGGCAGCGTTTATTTGATCAATACAGTAAAGTCAATAATGTTGTGAAATATTATTACATTTAAAATAGCTGTTTTCTGTGTTATATTTTTTCTGTTTTCTAACCCTAACCCTTCAGAAATCATTCTAATATGCTGATTTGCTGCTCGAGAAACATATCTGATTATTATCAATGTTGAAAACTGCTGAATGTTTTTGTGGAAACTGTGATACATTTTATTTTTCAGGATTCACAGATGAATAGAAAAGTTCAAAAGAGCAGCATTTATTTGAAATAGAAATCTTTTGTAACATTATAAATGTCTTTACTGTCACTTTTGATCAATTGAATGCATCCTTGATGAATAAATGTATTTATTTTTAATAGTGATCCCACATTTTGAACAATAGTGTATTGCTAGATTGCTGTTGTAAATAAGGCTATATGATTGTGGTGTGAGGTCAGTAAGAGATTTCTCCCTGTAGATGAGGGTCCGGTGGGGCGTGAAGCGGCCTGTGCTGTGGTTCAGTCTCTGGGCAGGTTTATGGCTGCGTACTTCACCAACCGGCCGCTGTGCATTCTCCCGCCACACAACATCGACGTGCTGCCGCCTCTTCACTTACCACACGGTGAGTTTGTTAGGATCGGACAATATTTGGCTGAGATACAACTATATTTGAAAATCTGGAATCTGAGGGTGCAAAAAAATCGAAATATTGAGAAAACCATCTTTAAAGTTGTCCAAATTAAGTTCGTAGCAATGCATATTATTAACCAAAAATTAAGTTTTGATATATTTACGGTGGAAAATTTACAAAATATCTTCATGGAACATGATCTTTACTTAATATCCTAATGATTTTTGGCATAAAAGAAAAATGTATAATTTTGACCCATACAATGTATTGTTGGCTATTGCTACAAATATACCCCAGCGACTTAAGACTGCTTTTGTGCTCCAGGGTCACAAATGTTCATGAGATGATAACTGGATGAGAGTTTCTGAACTAACGCAATAATGCAATGATGTAATGTGGTCATATTACATAGTTAACTGATGCAAAAAATAAAACTATTATTTATTTATTTGTATTTTAAATAAAAAATATTTTAAATACGTTTTTAAATACTTTAGGGCTGTCAGTCGATTAAAATGTTTAATCGAATTAATTACGCGCTGTGGCGATTAATTAAATCTAATTAATTACAAAGTATATTTGGTTGTGAAAATAACCACAAAATAATATTTAAAGCTATTATTGAGTTAAATGAGAACGTATCAAGTAGATATTACAAATAGTAGCTTTAGAAATAAATATTTTATGTCATTCAACAAACATAACATAAAACTTATATAAATGCTGAAAAAACCTAAAAACTAGTAAATATGACGAAGCAAAAAACTTTTATTAATAAGATATTAAACTTACTAAAACTTCAAATTAAAATAACATTAATACTGAAAATATAAAAATAAAATCTTTTTAAAGTTTAAATTTATATATATATATATATATATAATTCTAAATTAACACTGAAATATGAATATTAGATGAAAAATAAACTATTTTAAGTAGTTGCCAAGCAGCAACTAATTCTGATTTTCATTTAAGTTTTTAAGTTCACGTTGTCGTAAAGCAATTAAATTGCTAAAACTAAAAATGAAATCAATTAAAGCTAAATTAAATATAAAAAATAATAAAATGATAAAAATATATAATAAAATTACTAAAAACTAAAATTAATAGTAAAACTGAAAATGCAAATAAATACTGATAGCGCGCGCGCGCACAGGTGAGACCTGAACAGCACACGTTGATATCTGTGTTTAAACTAAACTCATGTAAGCTTTGCCAGTTTAAACATTTGAGAGCCAGTCTCAGCCAGAGGACCTGAACTTACTTACAGTGTCTTAAAGTGACAGCACTTTCTTAATATTAATCATAGACCTACCTAAAAAAAACTGAAAATCACTGTTTATTTTATTTGTATCTTTACTCTTTTGTATTTATTTGTGCTGTTGCTTGTAGTTAGATAGATTTATTATTTTCTTTATTTTTATTTGACAGTATAGTTTTTCCCTAAACATAGCACATACTATGCGTTTCACGGACTAGCGTTTCACGGTAGTTTCTGGCAACATACGGCAATGGACGCCGCGGTTACTATAGTTACTACATCTCACAATAAACAGATATGTATACATATCTATGACAATAAACAGAACATAATGAAATACAAACCTAACCAACTAAAAACAGACAAACATTAAAAAAACATGAGCGCTGCCTGTTTCTGCGCTACTTTGTGTACAGTCGTTACCGAGGAAACCGCTTTGTTTCTGCAGTGAAAGCGCCCCCTGCTGACCAATGACGGAAAATTTTATAATTAAGGCAAATTATATTTATATTGTTATTTAATTAATGTAATAATTGATTAATAATAACTATTGTTTAAATTGATATCATAATTGATACAAATGTATATAAAACTTTTTGTTTTGTGAAAACCTGTAAGTTATGCTTTTTACGGTCATTTTACAGTTTAATATGTTACCATAGTCATTGCCCTACTGCGCTCATATGATATTTTATTTGTGCAATGTCTTAAGTCTTACATTTGAGTTTAAAAATCCTGCAGATACTGAGTTTAAGATGACTTAAGGGAGCTCTTTTGGTCCCTTACATTTATTAAGGTGAAATGGTTACTAAGGACTTTGTAGCAATACTTAAGGGAACACTTAAATAATTAAGGGGAATGCTTAATGGCAGCCTTAAGGTTCCTTAAGTTGACCCTTAGGTTTTTTTCTTGCAACCCAAGTTTCACTAAGGGCTCCCTTAACTTTATAACTAAGGGATTTCTTAGCATAAGGGCTTTCATGCAACCGGGCCCTGCTACATTGTCGCTTCAGATGCTGCAGTGATGTTTTCATATCTCTCACTTTTCGGTCCTCCAGCCTGCGTTGGAGAGAGCTGCAGCTTCCCACCGAGCTGAAGCCTGCAGAGATATTCCAGGATCAGCTGGAGATGCTACTGGGCCGAACGGCTGGGTCTGAAGGAGATGCTAACACAGGTGAAAATGCGGTATTTATAATCAGGGGTAAATTATGAGATCTAGACCCTATAATTAAATCAAAACATAAGATTTACCACAGTTTTAATTCTGCACATTACACGAGGAACATCTCCAGGCATCTCAGGAGGTACTAAAATTAGTTAGGGGGCTGTTTTCACCTTTACTAGGTTCCATTAGCATCAGAGTTGCACGGTTCATAAACAAATCTTGAGTACTGTTATTAATTATCACATTATAGTTTTATACATCACAACCTTTTCTTTTTATTTTATTTTCTGGAATTAAGTTTAGTGGTGTTAGATTGTATCATTAGCTGACTTACTGAAATGTCTGTAAAAACGCTTCCTGAAAGTCATTGTAGAATTCACTCACACTGTATATAATATAATATAATGTAATGTAATTAATATAATATAATATATTATAATATATAATGTAATATAATATAATATCATTTCATTTCATATAATTTAATTTCATATAATATAATATAAAAGGCAATGTAATATAAAATATAATAATATAATATAATATATTATAATATATAATGTAATATAATATAATATCATTTCATTTCATATAATTTAATTTCATATAATATAATATAAAAGGCAATGTAATATATAATATATATTACGTGTTGTTACTGTTATCTAAAACCAGTATATAAATAAAATTAAAATTACTACAAAAATATAAAAAAAATACAATATTTAATCAAAATAAATATAAAATAAGATACTTCATATAATATAATAAGATTTTTTAGAACGGAAATTAGAAATGTTGCCTTGGCAACTAACCGAAATAAGTACTAAAGTACTAAAAAGACTAAAACTAAAGCTGAAGCCAAATGAAATTAAAGCTAAATACTATAAACTACTGGGATCAGTAAGATTTTTAATGTTTTTAAAGAAGTCTATTCAGCTTTGCATCACAGGAATAAATTATCTAATATATAAAAAAACTAATAAAAATGACAAAGCACATAAAATGAAAACTGAAAATGTAAAAATAAAAGCTATTTCAAAATATGAATTAATAGTATATAAATAATAGTAAAATGACACTGAAAATGAAATATAATCAGTCTACAGCTAATATGCTGTTTGTTTGTTGCTCCTTTAGGCACAGTGGGTGTCGAGGACGTGGATCTGGTTCAGGTCTCTGTGCAGGAGATCCTGAAGGCGTCTGTCATGGCGGAGGTGGACGTCATCTCTCAGCCTCTAACACGACTTCTGGACGCAGCCAAAGAGCGAGCGATGTCACTTCCTGCTCTGGTTCCTCCTGCGTTCTACCTGCCTGCTCCTCCTCTGTACTGTCCACAGCCTTCACCGAACACACAGGTGAATCACACACAAGCCCGGTTTCCATCCTAAGTTGCGAATTTAACTTATGTGCAAAATTGGAATATTGCATAAAACATTTGCAACCGTGTCAGAGAACAAAATCGTCACTTCCTGATAAACTGGCACTATATTTCACTAGGAAAAGTAGGAGAAGCCACTGAATATAATAGTTCTCAAATATAATAAATTACTTGCGCTTCGAGTGAGCAGACGAAACACAATAAATGCGCTCTTGCTTTTTGAGGTGAATGCCTGCTGTTTGGGAACGCAGTCGTGGTAGACCGTTCTGAGAGGCAATATATATATATAAATATTTATTTCTATATACAGAAATACTTTGATGACAGACTTTGCTCGGCCATGACAACAGTTCAGATGCTGTGCAACAAAATCGGTCCGCTGGTTAGTCAGATTTTGCCGTCCCATAGCGCAAAGTCACATGTATTTTTTGAACGCTCATGCGGGAATTATTTGCAAAATGCATTATTATCCCATTATTCGCATTAACCCTTTATCACAAGTCAAAAACCACCTCAAGCGAGCGTAAAAACTTTTTTGCGAATTAAGGGATTTCTTTTCGAAATTTGGCATTTCCATCACTCGTTTCTGATGCGATACTTCAAAATGCGCATAAAAAGAGGGTGATGGAAACATAGCTACAGAGACGCCCGACCGTCACGTCTGTCTCTGTCGCGTCTATCTTATCTTCAGCTGTGTGTCCATCTCCTCAGGACTCTGTGAGAGATGCAGCTCTGGTTCTGGAGAGGGAGTCTCGCTGCCAGGTTTCTGGGCTGGTTCAGAAGGTTCTGATGCTCTTCAGAGCGGCACACAGCTCTCGGCCCGCGGCGCAGTGGTACATCAGCAACCTGCATCGCTGCAGACACCTACTGCACAAGGTGTGTTTCCCATGTGTCCACCTCACAATTACTTACCTAATTACCCAGCAGTTACTTGGACATGTACCGTTATAATGTCTCAGTATTCTCTGGGTGTCAGTAACCTTTATCTAACCAGGTTAAATGTAAAGGTTACTTACTAACTAGCTATGTTAGCAGTTACTTGGACATGTACCGTTATAATGTTTCCATATTCTCTGGGTGTCAGTAACCTTTATCTAACCAGGTTAAATATAAAGGTTACTTACTAACTAGCTATGTTAGCAGTTACTTGGACATGTACCAACATATTAGCAGTTACTTGGAAATATGCTGTTACATAATGCCTTAGTATTGTTTGGGAGTTAGTAACCTTTATCTAGCCAGGTCAAATATAAAGGTTACTAACTAACCAACAATCAAGTACCATTGTAATGTCTTAGAATTCTTTGGGAGCTAGTTAGTACTGTTTGGATTTAGTACTAGTTAATACTAGTTTGGATGTTGTTTTAAGAATCTTACTGATACTCTCTGTTGGTAGATCCAGAAGAAAGAGTCCAAACACTTTTGTCCAAAAATGAGTTAACGTTGATTTATTCAGGCTAAAATAAAGGTTACTAACTATCTAACTACCTAACATGTTAGCAGTTACTTGGACATGTACCATTATAATGTCTTAGTATTGTTTGGGAGTTAGTAAACGTTATTAAACAACCAGGTTAAATATAAAGGTTACTAATTAAATAAACAACTCACCAGCTAACTAACTAGTTTTTTAACTTCTTTTTTTCTCTTTTTTTTTGAAAAAGTACCATTGGAATGCCTTAGAATTCCTATTTGGATTTAGTACTAGTTAGTAGTAGTTTGGATATTTTTTTAAGAATCTCATTGATATTTTCTGTTGGTAGATCTGGAAGAAAGCGTCTGAACCCAAAGCAGAATTGGTTCCTGATGGACTGCGGAAATTCTCCACTAATCGTGGGTTCTTCCAATCAGGGCCCAGCAAAGACATGGATAGTGTCACTACGCAAATCATAAGTATGCTTACTCTATTTAGCTTTTTTTGCAAATATTATGTGAAACAGTATGCATGTGTTGTATGCTGCACATTTGGGCAAATGTAGCAGGTCATCCACACTGTAAAAATTATTTTTAGTTTCTGAGTGAAAATTGTTTCAAAGTAAATCCTGTACAAAATGTTTTAATAAACATGTTAGTAGTTTTTTTTGTATTTTTTTTTTATATTTAGTGTTTAGAATTCTTGAAGAGTTAGTTAGTAACCTTTATTTAACCAGGTTAAAAACAAAGGCTACTTACTAACTAAATTGTTAGTAGTTTTTTAGGACATGTACCATTGTTCTTACGAAGTTAGTAACCTTGATTTTACCAGGTTAAAAGTAAAGATTACTATCTGTCTAATTGACATTATCTAATAAACATTATTACTAGGCAAGTTACAATGTCACATGTTTTGGACATGTACCATTGTAATGTTTTAGTATTCTTTGAAATTTTGTTTGTAACCTTTATTTAACCAGGTTAAAATATACGTAACTAACTAACTTTTTTTGTTTGTTTTTTACATGTAACATTGTTATTTTTTTTATTTTTTGGTAGTTAGTAACATTTATTTAACTAGGTTAAAATAAAGGTTACTAACTAACTAAATAATTAAATAACTAACATGTTAGTACTGTTCTGCACATGTACCATTATAATGTTTTTGTTTGAGAGTTAGTAAGTAGCCATTATTTAACCAGGTTAAAATAAAGGTTACTAACTAACTTGTTAGTAGTTTTTTGGACATGTACCATTGTTATATTTTACAATTCTTTGGTAGTTAGTTAGTAACATTTTTTTAAACTAGGTTAAAATAAAGGTTACTAACTTACTGACTGACTAACTAACTAACATGTTAGTTGTTTTTCAGACATGTACAATTGTAATATTTTAGTATTCTTTGGGAGTTAGTTAGTAACCTTTATTTAACCAGACTAAAATAAAGGTTACTAACTAAATAAATAAGTAATTAAATAACTGACTAACATGTTAGTAGTCTTCTGCACATGTACCATTGTAATGGTTTTTGTATTCTTTGAGAGTTAGTAACCTTTATTTAACCAGGTTAAAATAAAGGTAACTAACTAACATGTTAGTAGTTTTTTGGACTTGTACCATTGTAATATCTTAGTATTCTTTGGGAGTTAGTAACCTTTATTTAAACAGGTTATAAAGGTTACTATCTAACTAACATGTTAGCAGTTTCTTGTTTATGGTTCTTAGTATTCTTTGGGAGTTGGTAACCAGGTTAAAAATAAAGATTACTATCTGTATAACTAACATTATATAATACACATAGTAGTTTTCTGGACATGTACTATTGTAATATTTTAGTATTCTTTTGGAGTTATTTAGTAACCTTTATTTAACCAGGTAGATTTTTTTTCAGTGCAAGTATTTTGTACTGAACATATCAAATTTATGTTCTATTCCCAGTATGCATAGTGCATACTTCAAACATAGTTTGAGTAGTAGGCCATTCTGAACTTGTTTTGAATGGCTTGAGCTAATTAATGTGTGAATATGGTAAACTTACGGTAAACTCTTTCTTGTGTTTGTAGTTCTAAGACAGCAAAATTTCTGGATGCACCTGAGAAATCAACACAAGAAAGAAAAGGAGATAAAAGATCAGGCACAGTGGAACCCAAAGCACCAGACTCGACTGTACCCACAGTGGGAACCTGGGAGTTTGAGCTGGAGGATGAGGAGTACACGCTCTTTCTAGATTTGTTCCTCAGCTACATGCTGGGAAAAGACAGACTGGACGCTGAGGAGTCAGAGCTGCCTTTACTGAGTGCTTTCTCACAACAGCTCCGTACTAGAGAGCTGCACTCGGTGACCTTTGACATGCTGACCACTCTCAAACGCCGTCAGAAGGATCGGAAACGAAGTGCGCAGTTACCCCTCTTCCATGCCGGTCACTGCTTCCAAACTCTCCCGGTTACTCCCAGACCTCCGTCATCCATCGGGCCGGTTCAGTCCGACACTCATTCTACGTCACCATGGGCTCTTCCTGGACTCCATACTGGGAAACATCAAGGTCTTTTTGCCCTTCGTCGACATGCTACCTTAATGTCCAAAGACGTTAAAGTAAATTCGATTGGCACAGATGTCGAGTCAACAGGCTTTAAGATCCTCTCTCAGGCTGAATTAGATATTCAGATGGAGCTGGACTCCTCTCTCGAGGCCCGGTTTCCTCAGCTGGCCCGGCTGCTGGAGTGGATGATGCGCTGGGCCGACAGGCGGGTTCTGCTCTCTCAGCCAATCAGAAAGACCTCAGAGGGCTCCGGTGATTCGGTGGTCATCAGGGTCAACGCCTCGACCCCTGCAGTGCTGACAGCGCTGGAGCTGCTAAAGCGGAGGTACAGCGCCGCCCTGCTGGGAGAAAACTCAAATCACTCCCATACTAAGGTAAGGATGCATTTTGAGATGTAGTGATTTAAATGAAGCTGTTATTCCATATTCTCACAAATTCAGAATAGATGGGGTGTCATGTGCCTGTTTAAATTTTAATGGGTCAGCAGTGTCAGTGCAAAGTCATTCAAAGACAAAAACTATTTAAAAATGGTAGAAGCGTAAGACAGGTTAGTCTGGTTGCAAAGTTTTTGATAACCGTGCAACAGGACCTGTGTTCTGATCCCGATCTAACATTATTTTTTGTGAAGGAACAAAATAAAAGTTATTAGTGGATCATGATGGAACGGCATGATTCAAGCAATTTTGATGGAAATACCCATGCAAAATAAATAAATAAATAAAGATAAATAAATAAAATAATAATAATAATTATTATTATTAATAATACTTAATATTATTTATTTATTTATTTTGCATGGGTATTTCCATCAAAATTGCTTGAATCATGCCGTTCCATCATGATCCACTAATAACTTTTATTTTGTTCCTTCACAAAAAATAATGTTAGATCGGGATCAGAACACAGGTCCTGTTGCACGGTTATCAAAAACTTTGCAACCAGACTAACCTGTCTTACGCTTCTACCATTTTTAAATAGTTTTTGTCTTTGAATGACTTTGCACTGACACTGCTGACCCATTAAAATTTAAACAGGCACATGACACCCCATCTATTCTGAATTTGTGAGAATATGGAATAACAGCTTCATTTAAATCACTACATCTCAAAATGCATCCTTACCTTAGTATGGGAGTGATTTGAGTTTTCTCCCAGCAGGGCGGCGCTGTACCTCCGCTTTAGCAGCTCCAGCGCTGTCAGCACTGCAGGGGTCGAGGCGTTGACCCTGATGACCACCGAATCACCGGAGCCCTCTGAGGTCTTTCTGATTGGCTGAGAGAGCAGAACCCGCCTGTCGGCCCAGCGCATCATCCACTCCAGCAGCCGGGCCAGCTGAGGAAACCGGGCCTCGAGAGAGGAGTCCAGCTCCATCTGAACATCTAATTCAGCCTGAGAGAGGATCTTAAAGCCTGTTGACTCGACGTCTGTGCCAATCGAATTTACTTTAACGTCTTTGGACATTAAGGTAGCATGTCGACGAAGGGCAAAAAGACCTTGATGTTTCCCAGTATGGAGTCCAGGAAGAGCCCATGGTGACGTAGAATGAGTGTCGGACTGAACCGGCCCGATGGATGACGGCGGTCTGGGAGTAACCGGGAGAGTTTGGAAGCAGTGACCGGCATGGAAGAGGGGTAACTGCGCACTTCGTTTCCGATCCTTCTGACGGCGTTTGAGAGTGGTCAGCATGTCAAAGGTCACCGAGTGCAGCTCTCTAGTACGGAGCTGTTGTGAGAAAGCACTCAGTAAAGGCAGCTCTGACTCCTCAGCGTCCAGTCTGTCTTTTCCCAGCATGTAGCTGAGGAACAAATCTAGAAAGAGCGTGTACTCCTTAATACTTAATATGAATAAATATATATTTTTATATTTCTATTTTTTTGTTATTTGTATATGATTTTTGTCAGTATTTTATATATGTGTGTGTGTGTGTGTGTGTTTATACATACATACATACTAGAGGTCGACCGATGTATCGGTTTTGCCGATTAATCTGCACCGATAGTTGATTGCTGGAACTATCGGTTATCGACAAAAATCCATGCCGATAGTTTTCCAGGTTGCGTCCATTGCTGGAGCGGCTGAGTTTAAGAATATTTTAAATTAGCTTTCAATTTTTATATTATTAGTTTTCATTTTAGTCAGTTTATGTGCGTTTGTCATTTATTTATTTATTACTGTTTTTAAATATTGCTATGTAGGTTTCATTTCTTTTATTACAGTTCTGTTTTAGTTCTACTTAAGTTGTAGTTTTTATTTTATTTCCAATTAGTAAATTTGAGTACTTTTTTCAGTTAGTTGCCAAGGCAAAATTTTGACTTTGTTTTTCATGTAATGTTTATATTCCAGAATGATATTAATTAACAAATGACTGTTTTTAATAGTTTTAGTTTAACAATAACAACCCTGATCAACATGCAGTGACACGCTGACATAGCAAGTGTTTAGTCATGAACTCAGATTTTTCCCTTAATGAAATCCAGTCACAGCGGTCACATGGAGTGCTCACCGGAAGCACATTTATGATGCATGCTAATGCCGTGATCTCTCTCGAGTGACCACTTATGATCAGATCACCTGAGATGGACCTCAGGGGAGACGTATAGTCAGTATTTTAGTTCATAGGGCTTCAGCTGTCAGAAACCCCCAGATCACGACACCACAGGGACTTCAGCAGAAATGTGAAACAGACTCTGAACTCTCTGCGTTACTCTCCTGCGCTCCACCAGGGGGAGGAGTCTATCGCTCAGCCAATCACAGGCTGGAGGCGGGACAGAGAAAGCAGTGTGGACACGGGTTACCCGGGGTCAGCAGGGACGCCCATCACACTCCCGGAGCTGGAGGTCCAAGAGTGAGTCCACAGCACACATCTGCTGAAAACATGACTGACAAACACTCCTTATGATGCTTTCACAAACAAAGAAAAAAAGACCTCAAACTGACGGTCTAGAGAAGTATGTGCATATGAAAACACATGTGAGCTACAAAACAGTGTGCAAAGAGTAAATCAAAAGCATTTTTCAGGACATTAGCAATCACAACCAGTTTGAACACTTCAACTCCTTATTGTTAATTCGGAATATTTTCCATATGCACTATAAAAAAAATTTTTCAGTGTTTAGTTTTTTTTTTATAAAAAGTTTTTTTTTTATAAATAAAACAGATTATTTTTCTACCTCAGATTTCACATTTAATTCCGTGTGTTACTTGTTGTTTCTTGTTATTATTTGTGAAATTTGCAAATTGTGAAATCTCTCTCCTTCCCTCTCTATAGAAAAATGTTCACTTTTTATAGAAAATGTTTCACTTTTACACATTAATTTATATTAAAAAAATATATATATTTAAAAAATATAATACAAAAAATATAAATATAAAAAATATAATAAAATATAAAAATATATATAATAATTAAAAAAAATAATATAAAACTTTTTTCCGATGTTATATATAAAATTTTTTTTTCCGATGTTATATATAAACATAAGTCAATAGATTTTTTTTGTCTATATTTTTTTTTCTGTCTCATATCAACATCTGTGTTATTTTAGAATTATTTGTATACTATTATAATTTTTGCTAATATTTTAAAATAGCTTTTAATTTTTTTATATTTTCAGTTTTTGTTTTTCTTTTTAATAATTTTTTTTATGTGCCTTTGTCATTTTTATTAGTGTTGTAAACTTTTTGTTTTTAAATTTTACCAAAATAAATACCAAATTGTTTCTACACCAGTGGTGTGTTACTAAAGCAATAAGCCCCAAGAAGCCGTGGTTTACAGTGAATTTATAACAGCTAAGGGGCGTTGTTAGACGCGAAGCGGAGTGCCTAAAACCCCCTTAGCTGTTATAAATTCACTGTAAACCACAGCTTCACTGGGCTTATTGCTTTAAAAAAATGGTTATTCCATATACGTAGTAAGGTTGTTTATAACAGCTAAGGGGCGTTGTTAGACGCGAAGCGGAGTGCCTAAAACCCCCTTAGCTGTTATAAATTCACTGTAAACCACAGCTTCACTGGGCTTATTGCTTTAAAAAAATGGTTATTCCATATACGTAGTAAGGTTGTAATAAAGTGTAATGATATAAATAAAAACAGTATTCTTCCACCAAACAATGTAGTTCCTCAGAAACAGTTGTGGTTGCAACAAAGTGGTTGCCGAGCAACACACAAACGTAAACAAAGGTGTATGTTACTTTGTAGAGTAATTTGCAACAGCTTCGAACGCGGCTCAGCCAATCAGAATCAAGCACCGGAACTCTTCGTTTTATAAAATAATGGAAATGGAATTCTGCGAATGATGTTGTAACAAAAGCATGTGACACAAATGAAAACTCTTATATTTAAGCATTTCGATTGAGTTAAATGTGTCCAGTACACATTTGTCCAATCGAGTCAAAGCTTTTGAAGATGTCAAAAGCAATTACACAAAGCAAACAAGTAATTGAAGGCAACTAGATAGTTCACAAATAGAAGTGCAGTTTTAACAATGTTGTGTGATGTTTGTTCTCAGTGCGCATGAATCCGAGGATCAGACGGATGATCAGCTGTCTGAACGTGAGGACACCGTGATCTCTGATGAACAGAAGAACATCAGTGAGACCCGAGACATCAGACAGACATCTGCAGCTACAGACGGTCAGATTCCTCGACACTAAACCTGACACACATATTCATGCCTTTTCTGTTTGATTAACAAATAATGTCATTATTCATCAAATTATGAATTCTAATTATTATTCATGTTAATTAAAACCGTATTCTTGTTCATAGTAGTTTTGTTTACAGATGAGAGCAGCGCCGCTGATGTCACCGAGGCATCATGGGCCAATCAGAGCAGAGCTCACAGAGATCAGGTGACTAATGATTTCATACATCACTGATAGTTCGTTTGTTTTGAATGTTTTGAGGTCAAGTACTGTTCAAAAAGACGTGGTTACACAGATCAATTGCATCGTTCATTCAGTCTAATGACACTAAGCTGTAAAGTTAAACGTTGTATATTGGAACGTCTGTACATAACTATACTGTTTGTTGTTTCTTATAATCACTTCCTGTTTCACATCATGAATATTTATACTTAAATCAACTTAAATGTACTTAAATCAGTACCTCAAAATCTAAATTTATACTTCATATTTGTACTTAAATCCATATTTATTTAATGTATTTTTTATGTATGTGTGTATGTATTTATACTTTTTTAATAATACATTGTAGTGGTCGACCGATATTAGTTTTTTGACAGCCGATGCCAATATCTTGGAAAGCAGGGTGGCCGGTAGCCGATGGCCGATATAATTTTATTTATTTTAATTAATATTTAAGAAATTTTAAACGATAGGTCTTCCGGGCAAAAAGTGTAGTTTTTAAACTATATTTAAACTTCATACTCTAACATAAAAGGTCTTTAAAGTTGTGTTTTGGGCCATTATGCT
>NW_015627390.1:482360-482607 GCF_001515625.1 Sinocyclocheilus rhinocerous
TCCTCACACTGAATGAATGCAGTCAACTCGTTTATTTCACGTGCTGAGTTTAGCACGTGTTTGGGAACGCAACGGCCATCAGCTTTATTTTCACGGCAGATGATTACAGCGTTTCACTAGATTTGTAGTGAGTAGGGATGTAACGATTTACTCAACTCACGATTCGATTCACGATTTTGATTTCACGATTTGATTTGATTCACGATTTTTTTTAACAAAATGAGATTTAAGACAAATTATAAATGAA
>NW_015627390.1:482680-495671 GCF_001515625.1 Sinocyclocheilus rhinocerous
CGGAGCTCTTAATTTTGAACTCTCAAAGTGCACTAGATAGAATAATTTAACTTTAAAATCTACACAGTAATTTTTTCCCCAATTCTTCATTTGCCTTTTTTTCTTTTCAAATATCGCAATAAATATCATATTGTGGACTTCATATCGCAATAATATCGTATCGTGAGATTCTGATATATCGTTGCATCCCTACTCTCAGCGTGATTCTCTGAAAGCATCTGTGCTGCTTTCCTTTCAGACCTGAGCTCTCAGCTTCAGTCGGCGTTCAGCGGACAGACGCAGCGTCATTACCCATGAGACCCGGCGCTGAAGCACCTCTCAGTGAACCCCAAACACAGACAGACCCCGTCAGACAGCTGCTCCAGGACGAGCTCTTCAGACTTGTGCAGGTGCGTCTGAGCCTCTTCATCACATCCCTGTTTAATAAACACATGCAGGACTCTGAAACTATGGAGGACAGTTTTGAGTATTTTATGTTAAATGCATCAATCTGCTGCACTTTGAGAGACCCATCCGTCACATTTGTAGTGTTCAAATTGACGGTAAAAGTGGACTCAGACGTCTCTTTCTTTGTGATATACATTCACAATATAGTACTAATACAAATAATAACATATTACTTTTTTAATACAACTGCACTGTAAAATAAATTTAAAAAAGTAAATATTTCATAATACTTTACAGTAGGAAAATAATAATACTTTGTTCTTAATTTCTAATTTTGTTGGAAAACGTCAGTCTCTGTGAAAAAATGGTTTACAAACACGTCTCATTATAAATTTAGTGACACACTGTACTCATCTTTTTTTTTTTTCACAAAATAATGCCAAAGCATCTGTTCATCAATAATTAATCTCTCTCTCTCTCTCTCTATTCAATTCAATTCTCTCTCTTTCTCTCTCTCTCTCTCGCTCTCTCAATTTTCAATTCAATTTCAATTTAAGAGTGCTTTATTGACATGACAAAAATTATACATTTGTATTGCCAAAGCAATTGCAGCTGGACTGCTTACAAATAGTGCACATATGTATTAACAGAATAAAAGAGTTGTTTGTTTGACATCAATCATTAGCACAAAAAACAACACTGGAGATGTTTTATCTAATTGTGATAAATGGTTCATTATGTAACTGGCGGGACAGATTAAATCTTTTTGGGCCGCCAGAGTCCAGAGAATTAATAGGAAACACTGATATGAATGATTCAGTGCCCAAACATTTACAGTTTCCTGTTTTCCTTCTGTTTCAGCTGCAGCAGATCAACTTCATGAGTCTCATGCAGGTTGTTGGAGCGTCTTTCTCAAACCTGCCGCTGTCTCGAGCCAGCGTGCTTCAGTCCACTGCGATACCTGCACAGCGCCAGTCTCAGCCCGTCTCTCTTACCCAGAATGCCCAGCACACTGTGTGTGATGAGACCAGCCTCCCAACACGAGCCACCGGACCGGAAAGGGTTAACAACACCCAGGATTTATGTCCTGTGAATGTGAATTCTGGATCTGATCTGAATCCACGTAATGAGAGGGAACAGAGAAACCCAACCCGCAAACCTCCGGTAATATTAGTAATTATAAAAATAATATTGGTGTTATGTTAGTATTAATTACTTGGTAAAAATGGTATTTATTAATATTTTTGAATGTTAATTTTCTATTTTCATATTTTATTTCGTTTTATTTGAATTTATTTTTTATAGTTTTCATTTTAATTTTAGTTTGTTTTAGTGAGTTTGTTACGTGCTTTTGGCATTTAAAATTTTTTTTTTTTTAATATTTCTAATTATATTTATTTTTTATTAAGTTTTTTTACGTTTCATACATTTATATTAGACTTTGTTTCAGCTTTATTTCAGACTTTATTTCAGCTTTGTTTCAACTAACGAAAATTATTTGTAATAGTTATGTATCTATTTTACAAATGAATGTATTTTGGACATATAAGCTATAAGAATATATACTCAAAATTCACAAAAATATTTGAAAACAGAAAATGTGCATTATCTAATGAGAAAGCTGTTCGTACATTTTGAAACTACCTTTTAAAACTATTTAAATGGTATTAAAATGCTTATTTTACTTTTTTATGACCTTTTAACTTTGTACTCCATTTACTTTAATTTTAATTTTTTAAATGAACTTTTAATAACCAATCAAAAGAATAGGAATTGTTGGTAGATGCCAATAATAAAAAAAAAAAATCTAATTGATTAACAAAAATAATCTATTTATCAATATTTTTGTATTCACTGATCATATATTTATTAATAATAATATATAATAAATTATGTATTCATCAATATCATTTATTTAATAATAATAATAACAACTACTTAACTATTTATTTAAATATTAAATATATTTTTTATGTAATAATACTTATGTGTCATATTTATTTATATTTATCAATAATAATAAATTATTATTTATCATTAATGATTATTTGCTATTATTTGTCAGTATTTATCAATATATTATTTTAAAATGTATGTATTTATTGATTGAATATTTATTTATTTGCAAGTAGTCCTATCATAAGCAGGAAATTGTACACTTAGCCATATGTGACCCTGGACCACAAAACCAGTCATAAGGGTCAAATTTTCTAAACTGAGATGTATACATCATCTAGAAGCTGAATAAATAAGCTCTCCATTGATGTATGGTTTGTTAGGATCGGACAATATTTGGTCGAGATACAACTATTTGAAAATCTGGAATCTGAGGGTGCAAAAAAATCTAAATATTGAGAAAATCATCTTTAAAGTTGTCCAAATGAAGTTCTTAGCAATGCATATTACTAATCAAACATTAAGTTTTGATATATTTACGGTAGGAAATTTACTAAATATCTTCATGGAACATGATCTTTACTTAATATCCTAATGATTTTTGTCATAAAAGAAAAATCTATAATTTTGACCCATACAATGTATTGTTGGCTATTGCTACAAATATACCCCAGCGACTATGTAATGACTGATATTAGAGTTGAATCTCTCACAGGAAGTCCAGCAGTTGAGCATCCGCTCAGACTGGCCGGAGGACGGCAGGAGTTTGATCCCGACGTCTCGGGGGCTTCTGAGCACCGCTGATAATCAGACGTCTCTGCCGGCGTCCTCTGAAGCTCCAGTGACACACGGACTCAGACTCCTGCAGCTGCCTCCTCCTCCCGCTCCTCCAGACCTCACTTCATCTCATGCAAACCTCCCCCCCGCTCAGTCTGACCCCCACTGTGTCCGGAGAGCAGCGTCAGCATCCGCGGCTCCTCCGTCTCTCCTTCAGACGCGCCGCTGTAGCGCTCCGATGAGTCGAGGAGTGTCCGGAGAGCAGCGTCAGCATCCGCGGCTCCTCCGCCTCTCCTTCAGACGCGCCGCTGTAGCGCTCCGATGAGTCGAGGAGCTCAGGGAGCGCTGCGTTTGCCTCCTGCTCCTGCTCTTCCTCTGCTGCGCTTTCACCCAGATACCCAGCGGCCCGTGACGCTGCCTCACATCCCACAATCCACCACGGCAAAACAGCCCAGTCTAGACCACTATCCCAGAATTCAGCTGCTGCACAGAGAGCCGGATCCACCCGCCGCTGTGAGTCGCCATTTACACCAACAACATTAGATTAACTAATTAGATTATGGAAATACTTTTGCTATAATAGTTTGATTGCATCATATAATAATTGCTGTTAATAGTGTTCATCGTCTGTTTGATTACGTCTTTAATTGATTTTTACAGGGGTTAAAGTTTTCAGTTCATAAAGACAGTCACTTGCTTCATTCCTGAATGAATCAGCCGTTCGAACGAATCAATTGAATGAATGATTCAGTGATCAAATCAGTGACTTGCCGCCACCTGCTGGCGGATTTAGTTTCATTTTTAGTGTATGATTTCAGATATTTAAATCATTTAATATTTCTGTATTTAAAATGTTATATTTAAAACATTAAACATTGAATACAGAAATATTAAATAATTTAAATAACTGAAATTATACGCTAAAAATGAAACTAAATCCGCCAGCAGGTGGCGGCAAGTCACTGATTTGATCACTGAATCATTCATTCAATTGATTCGTTCGAACGGCTGATTCATTCAGGAATGAAGCAAGTGACTCTCTTTATGAACTGAAAACTTTAATCCCTGTTTTTAACAGCCATATGTACATTAACTGGCAGTCATCACTGATAAGCTACTAATAAATATATTGTAGAAACTTAGTTTTCTGTAAAGTTGCTTTGCAACGATTTGTATCGTGAAAAGCGCTATACAAATAAACTTTAAATACTTTACTATTTACTCTGAGCAGTAATCACATTTACTCATAACTTTTATATTTAATTTTATAACTTTGTATAATAGTTGAATATGTTGTAATTATATTTTTAGTATAACTGAATATAATAGTAATAATAATGATGGTAATAATAATTTTTAATAATATTTACTAAATAATTTATTAAATAATATTTATTTACTCAGCAGTAATGAATATTAATTTACTCATCACAATACTTTTAATTTTGTATAATATATTTCATACATTTTTATATTATATATTTTATGAACATTTTATCAATAAAAATATAATTTCTTTTTTATTTTTCCTTTTTTACTCAGAGCAGTAAACACATCTTCATGACTTTACTTATAATTAATTTTTTAATCATAATTTTAGATAATAGAATATTTAATTTAATTTATAATGAAATAATTCTAAATAACATTTTTTTTACTATTTACTCCGAGCAGTAATCACATTTACTTATCACTTTATTAATAATTAATTTATTCATAGTTTATATAATAATTAAATATTTTAGAATAATATTTTTATTTAAAATATATTATAATAATTTTCAAAAATGCAAAATATAGTTTTTTTTTCTTTTTTTTTTTCGATTCACTCAAACACCAGACTGTTCTTTCCATTCTTTATTTAAGGTTAAATGTATCCTTATAAATATATATATGATTTCAAAAACACTTTAACACATAATATAAAAATAGGAATATCAATAATAGTGTGATTAAACATTAAATTATTAGTTTTCATCTAAAAACACTATATAGATACATGTTCCTTTTGAAAAATGTTCTTTTTGACTCGACAATAAGACAACAAACAACTGCAGCTGAAGTTTTTGCTGATTTAGTAGCATAACAGGCATAATTACACTTCACTGTATTATTCATATCTATAAGTGTGACACATTCAGTGATATGAGTCTGCATTAATCTGCGCACTTGGTTAGTGATTGTCAGCAGAAGAGCTGTGATGCACGTGAGATTTTGATCAAACCACATTGATTTTGTGGTGCGTTCATGTGTGTTTGTGCAGGTTCAGCGCTTCAGCACGGCTCCGGTACGAACAGCTCGTCTCATCCCGCTGCAGGAGCTGTTGAGGTGGGCCACTGAGACCAAACTACAGCTCTTAAAGACCGACCCTGTCCCGGAGAACAACAGCACAAGCAGCCCATCCATCAAGAGGTGACGCGGCTGCAAACCACACACCTGACCGCATGCAGACCATGTGACCCTGGACCACAAAACCAGTCATAAGGGTCCATTTGACATCATCTGAAAGCTGAATAAATAAGCTCTCCATTGATGCATGCTTTGTTAGGATAGGACAATTGCTGTTGAACACTTTGGAATACAGACCTAAGGTTGGTCTCTTTTTTTTAAGAAGAAAATCAGCAGATTATTGCAAAAGTGGAATTTTTTCAAAAAATTAAAGTATCGAAAAGTTATAGACGTTTAAATTTACTGTAAAGAAAATGCGCTATACTAATTTTATTTTATTTTATATATACTAAATATCACGTTATTGGGGTCGCTTCAACCCGCGGACATGAACAACAACCCGCGGAAACAGTGTTAAGTAGCCCAATTCCGCGGACTTGGCAACACTGCTTATGAACCGACCGCACTATAGCGTTTCCTTGGTTACCGCTGTAAAAAAGCAGAGCTGCGCTTTATACGGAGAAGAGAATGCCATTGCCATCGAAACTTTTCTCAAGACAGTTCCCTTCAGTGATACATTAATATAACCCCAGAAATGTAATGCATTTTTGTACTTATTTTACTGTTTTTTTTCGGGATCTACTGGGACAGTGATAAGATCTACCAGTCGATCGCGATCCACGGGTTGGCGACCACTGCTTTAAGTCATGTACAGTATAATAGCAAAGTCGATCCTCTTGTCTTTTGTTGTGTTCAGCCTGCAGAAGATGTGCCAGATCAGAACGACGGTTACACCTTTCCTTTAGGTGAGAAATATGTGTCTGACAGTGCTAGTTTAGCCTTATTTATATTCCTTTGTAGTATTTCTTAATATTGTCAATCAGCTTTTAATTTGATCTTTTCAATTACATTTTTAATTTTAATTTGAGAAATTGCTTTTATATTTCTATTCAGTTTTAGTAATTTTAGTACTTCACCAATGTTTATATATATATATATTTTTTTATTTTATTTTATTTTTTTATTTAATTGCTCATTGTTTGTGTAAATCTGTGATATTTTGAGTTAATGATAATTTTTATATTTTCACTTTTAATACTAGTTTTACTAATTTAGTTTTTTGTCTTTTTTATTATTATTAATTTTATATTTCTGTTTAGCTTTAATTTGTTTTTAATTTTAGTAATTTTAGTACTTCAGATTAAATTTACTTTATTTTAGCAACATTTGTCATTTTCAATTAGGTTTTTATGTTCTTCATGTAATTTATATATTTTTAAAGCTTTATTTAAATTACCAAAAGTGGCTTTATTATTCATTCATTCATTCATTCTGTGAAATTATGCAAAATACTGTTTCATGGCCGGTAAAAATATTTATGGCCAGTAAATGTTTATACATGCTATTAGAAAATGTTGAATAAGTTCATTGTTTACTCTTACGTCTTATATATTTAATTGCTCATTGTTTGTGTAAGTGATATTTTGGATTAACTTTTATTTTTATATTTCATTTTAACATTAGTAATTTTATGTTCTGTAATTTTTATTAGTTTTAATTTTTAAAAACATTTCTATTTAGCTTTTTTTTTGTTTGTTTAGTTTAAGCTGCATTTCTAATTTTTAAGTTAGGGCTATTTTTTTACTAGTTATTTTTATGTAGTTTAAGCATTATTTCAGTTACCGAAAGCAGTTTTTACTAGTTTTAGTTAACAATATCAGCACTGCTTCCCAAACTCTGCCTGTCTTCCTCATGTTCTTCAGATGTAGATGAAATGTACTTGTCTTTCTGCTCAGGCTGCTTTGACTCTGAGTTGTCGGGACAGCGGTTGTTGGATAAGGCTTGCGTCACCTCGGCTGAGCTGCATGCCTTCGCCTCGACGCAGAAGAGAGCTCCTGAAATCCAGGACGCCTGTACAAACACTGGTATGTGGTCCGATCGCTGAGATCACACACTTTAACTTCACTGCTGTAACTTCTGCCTCTGTTTCCTCCAGAACCGTCTCGCCCCGTCACAGATGAAGCCGTTTCCATCCAGCTTCCTTCATCTCCCAGCATGCCATCTGCTCGTGAGTTCATGAGATGAATCTGGGTCCAAAATGAGCACTTGAGATGCGTCAAAATGAAAATCTAATTTTACTTTAGGCTAGTAAATACACTTTCAATAACATAACTTTTTTTAAACATTGTTGCATTAGAAAGTTTTTTTTTTCTATAAGCGTCGTAAGCAAATTAAATGAAAGAAATAAAGATGGTCTCTACTAAAGAAAAAAATCAGCGACAGAAAATTATGGACAAGAATGATAATTTAGCATAATTTCCCAGAAAAAATAAACATAAAAATCACACACACACACACACACACACACACACATATATATATATATATATATATATACATATATATACATATATATAGTTCATTTATTTTTGCTGGAAAATATTATGCAAAATATTATCATTAAAGAAAACTAAAATTAGGACTACAACAAATTCTATAACAGCAAAAAAAAATAATAATTCACAAATTTTCTTGTAATAAAATAGATGTTAACTAAAATATTATTTTAATTATTTAATTACAAATTGTTTATATATATATAAAAACTGAAACGGAAATAAAAATAAGAGCTATATAGACGTTAAAAAATAAAAATAATAAAAACAACAAATTTACTAAAACTTTAAATTTAAATGAAAATGGAACATGATAAACAAATAAAAATTAATAAATATTATAATATCAATGAAACTAAAATTAGGACTACAACAAATTCCATTAAAGCCAAAAAAAAAATATTTTGTTACTTGTAATTAAATAGATGTTAACTAAAATATAATTTTAATTATTTAATGAATTTTTTTTAATATTATTTAAATGTGAAGTACTGAAAAAACTGAAACTGAAATAAAAATAAGAGCTATATATACATTAAAAATGATAAAAACAACAAATTTACTAAAACTTTAAATTTAAATGAAAATAGAACATGATAAACAAATAAAAAATATTAATAAATACTATAATATCAATGATACTAAAATAACACTGATTCATACTATCGGATGATGCAAAAAAATCAGCGACCGAAAATCATGAAAAATATTTTGTGTCATTTACATTATCATGCAGCTCATTGTTTGTGTATGTCTTTGCTGTATGTCTGATGTGTTTCTCCACAGCTGGAGGAGGGCCGATAGATGTTGCTCCTGTCGTTCCTCCAGATGTTTTCTTGAATCTTCGCTACTCTAAGGAAACATCATTAGATCCGGAGAACAGAAGCCCTGCGGAGTCTGACGTAGATCTTGTAGGGAAACGCTGCAATAAAAACCATATTCGAATCTAATAATGCTCGAACGGTTTCAGACTGAGTTTGGATCGTCTCTCTGTTATTGTAGAGTCCAGAGGGACGACGGTTCATCAACGTGATCGATCTGACAGACGACTCTCTGCTTCAGAGTCTGCCCTCATCGGCTCAGCTCCACCTACTAGCGGCGTCTGTCGTAAACCCCGCCCACAAACCTGACTTAAGCCCCGCCCCTAACAACACTGAGAATCTGGCTGGAGGGAATCCAGGTACACAGTGCAGAGATTGGCAAATGGTTTTGACGATTGGTTAATGATTGAATGAATGACAAATTTCGAAAAATGTATCCTTATGACTGGTTTTGTGGTCCAGGGTCACATATGGTTAACGACCAGTGCAGATCTCAAAATGGTCAAATATCAGTCGACAGAAATATTACTCTGTTGTTAGTGATTGTAACAACCTGCCAGTCAGACCATTCTGAATCTAGTTCCCTATCTAAACTGACTGCTCTGGTCTTCCTGCAGGCCCCTCAGTAGTGTGCGTGTCTCCTGAAGCCGTTCTCGGTGGAGACCCCGTGACTCTGAGCGTCCTGACGGGTGTTAGGTTGCCTCCTCCACGCGCTCTGGACCGGATGCTGATGTCCAGGAGTCAGATCTCAGCGCGGCTCTCAGAGATGGATGCTCAGCTGCTCAGACTGCAGAGCATCGCCGATCACATGGACCGAGAGTTCGCCAGCACCAGACTGGTAAGACATGAAGCTGCTGATGAGCTGCATGATGGGAAACGCTCTGACTAGGGCTGCACGATAAGTTGCAATTAAATCGCAATCGCGATTAGGCAAACACCGTGTCCTAACTACACGCGATGCGACGCCGTGACACGCGATAAAATAAAACAATAAGCCCCGTGAAGCCGTGGTTTACAGTGTATTTATAACAGCTAAGGGGCGTTGTTAGGGACAACGCGAAGCGGAGTTAGCTGTTATAAATTTCAGCCAATCAGAATCAAGGACCGGAACTCTCCGTTTTATAAGGTATCTTTTCCATGTTAATCTGAGTTTTTGTCCTCACTAGCCACGATGGCGAAACGCCGAATTTAAAATTGATAAACGGTTTCTATTTCCGCGACGTCGCGGCTGGAACAACAACATGACAGTAGATAATCTCAGGTGATTATGTGCTTTATTCAAAGTTAAACGTGTCTAATATGAGTTTAAATACAGAGAGGCTCCGCCCACACACGCTTCTGATTAGCTGTGATATTTGATTGATTCTGTCACGTTTGGTGTGGACACCCAAATTGATTGTCGCTGGAATCTTGTCGCGCATCTGCGATTGTCATGCGCATCTTTCTGTGATCAGTAGTAAATCTCCATTCGAAGGCCAGAGGGCGCTATCGCGCAGAAGAAATCCGGGAAATCCCTATAGCGGCTGCTGAATAAACAGAAGATTTAACTGCTTTCATTGATTCAACATGACTAATAAACACACGACTACAACAATATATGGTTTATCTGAGTTTGTCTTATTATAATGTTTAATATGATAAAGTATATAATAATGCAATGCTTATAGAGAGGCTCCGCCCACACACGCTTCTGATTGGCTGTGATATTTGATTGATTTTGTCGCGTGTAGTTAGGACATGGTGAAAAGCTGCGACTGTCATGCGCATCTTTCTGTGACCAGTAGTAAATCTCCATTCGAAGGCCAGAGGGCGCTCTCGTGCAAAAGAAATCCAGGGAAGCCCTATAGCGGAAGCTGAATAAACAGAAGATTTAACTGCTTTCATTGATTCAACGTGACTAATAAACACACGACGTTCTGATGGAGCAGCATTTACTACACAGAGCCGTAGTTCACTAAGAAGCTACGCAAACAGCTTTCAGTGTCGTTTTCTTCGATTTCATAATCACACGATTATATCGTCTGCTATTCTTTTTTTTTTTTTCGGCGCATGACTATCGCATTCGATTAATCGTGCAGCCCTAACTCTGACTGTGCTCTGCTTCAGCTGGTGAACACTATTGAGACACAGAGTCCTTCAGTGATGGAGAAGAAACCTCAGTCCAGCTCTCTCAGAGTCATACAAGAAGGTGAGACGACTTCAGTAGCTTTATATAGAGAAGTATAGTAGAATAAACAAGGCCGCTGAACAGTTCTGCTGAATGTGTGAACAGTGAGGAGCTACTGTCCTTCACCGCATCGGTTTGGAGCGACGACCGACCCAGAGAGAGAAGATGAGGAGGTTTTGTCTTCTTCTGCATTGACCCGAAGTTCAGTCTATCACGAGCGCTTACCTCTGACAGGTACATGATCATCTCTCCACACATACGTGCTGCTTCAGACTAGTGGAAAGAAAGCATGCAAAATACACTTGGGGCTGTCAAAAAAAAAACATAGAATTTCGAATATTCGTCGAATTTAAAATAAAAATCCACATTTTAGGTGTGCGTCAAGCTGCCTTATCAGTGGCACACGAGATGCGATGACGATGTAGGGGTCATTGCATTTTAATTAGTTTTTTTAGCCTATCCAGTTGAACCCACTAGATGCGGCGCTGCTGAGCTGTTCATTCAAAATGTTGTTTACGTCAAAACTGAAACCAAAAAAAATTAGATGAGTAAAGAAAACGCAGTACTTGTTAAAAGAATCACCCCTTTATTTAAACATATGAACACAGGAAACCGCTGTTAACAGGTTAATGTAACGTTTCCCAGTCCATGACTAGTTAAATAATGGCAACTTACTGTCTGTATAATATTGAACATGGTTCTTCTGTGCGCTGCTTCTTCTTCTTGTTTGACAGGTGTCAGCGTTAATACACAATACTGCCCCCTGGGAGCTCAACTCTGGTACTGGTGCTGGAGTTGGCTATTTTGCAAGTCATGTTTTCATAAGTGTCCTGTTCATTTTAAATATTATGGTTATCGCCAATACCGGTATTTCATCACACCCTAAATTAACACAATGTCGATATTTCATGATTCGAATATCACAGTTATCGTCAATACCGGTATATCGTGACACCCCTATACAGTACATATCTTTTAAAGAGATTTTTCTCCACTTCTGTTGCACTTGTATAAATCAAACTAATCAATTTTATTCCTCTCTATATTCAAAAGGATTTTACTGAGGAGTTTGTTTATATCATTAGCCTGATTTTATTTTTGCAGTTTATCTACTTGTGTCTGAAGATTCAATTAAATGTAAATTTTTGTATTTTTATTTTTTTTAGCCCTCTGGTGCTGTTTGGTAATTTTTGTCTTATCTGAAAAATTTAAAGTTTTTTTTTTTTGACTTCTCCGGAATGGTATGAAACTTGATAAGGGATTTGGCACTTGCTAAGTGAACACGCATACAAAAATCATGGACATGAATGGTCAAAAATGACCACATTGGAAACGAATGGGAAGCGTTTGGTAGTGCGCCAGAACAAAATTTTACTGAAAGCTAATTTTTTGCGATATCAACCTCAAATTTGGAACACAACTTTAGATTTCTGGCTTTTTAAATTTAAAATTTTTTAAATAGTATTTTTGTGCATTCTTCATAATAATAAGCTCAAACTTCTGTAAACTTTTTTTTTTAAGTTTAACTTTTTAAACTTTTTTTCACTTCAGCAATAATCTGGAAAGTGTCTTCTTTAAAAAGAAGAAAAAAGCATTCAAGATTTATGACAGTTTAAGTTGGAAATATCATTTTTATGCTCAAAAAAGTGTTTGACAGGACAATGGATCTTAACTATTCCATTAATTTAGTACCATAAAATCCCCTAAAAATACAAAATGTTTAAATAAAAAAACATTATCCAACTAATATATAGTGCATTCATTTAATTGAAATAAAAAGTGCCATGTGAACGACACCGTTTCTTATAATCACACAGCATGCTTGTGCAGTTTTTAAAGTGCTTTATAAATAAATTTGAACTGAATTGTGTGCTCACTGCATGGCTTTGTGTATTAATCCAGTTTCAGATGCTCATGTTTACACTGATAGAGTCTGTCGAGTTGTAGGTTCCTCAGGTCCTCACTTTAACATGATCTGCTTGTTTTCAGTGAAACTGGAGCAGCGTGAGCGAGATACTGATCCTGGTGAGTGACCTGCATCTCTCACACACACACACACACACGCGCGCACACACACACACAAACACACTCACATATATACACACACACACTCACATATACACACACACACACACACACACACACACAGACACACACAC
>NW_015627390.1:495775-496743 GCF_001515625.1 Sinocyclocheilus rhinocerous
ATAAAATAAAGTATACGTTTTATTTTATTTTATTTCAGTCAGTGAAAATGATTTTAATAGTTTTAGTCACCTGTACTTACCCTGTTTGGATAAAAGAGTCTGACTGTTGAACAGTCTGAATCTAAACGATCTGTGTTATGATTGGCTAAGTAGGTCAGTGAGGGATGCGTGACATATTTATTGATTGATTTGATTGGTCTGCGTGTGTGTGGTGGGCGGCAGGTCAGAGGTCAAGCCGAGCAGAGCCATGATGGAGGAGGAGCGCAGGGATCTGAGGATGTGGATGAGGAGGAAACAGAGAGAACGACTGATAGAGTACAGAAAACAGAGAGAAGAGAAGAGAGAGAGAGAGCGCAGACCCTTCATCTCTCCAGTTAAACACGTGAGACGCTGCAGATCAAGCCTCTGTCAAACTGTTTGCTTTTGATTGTAATTATTCTCAGAATCGGTTTTCTTCTCGTCTTTCTTCATGTTGAGAAAAACCTGTTTGTGTTGGGTTATAGATTAGGATTCTCAATCATGTATTTAGAGTTGCTAATATGTGACCCTGGACCACAAAACCAGTCATAAGGGTAAATTTTTCGAAATTGAGATATATACATCATCTGAAAGCTGAATAAATAATAAGCTTTCCATTGATGTATGGCTGCTTTTGTGCTGCAGGGTCACATATTTATTTCCACATTGATTATATGAATAATTAAATTTTTATAAATACATAAGCTACTGTTTAAAAGTCTGGAGTCGGTAAGATTTGTTTAAGGTTTTTGAAAGTCTCTTATTGCTAATCAAGACTGCGTTTATTTGATCAAAAATACAGTAAAAATAGCTAAATATTATTAGAATTTAAAACGGCTGTTTTCTATGTGAATATCTGTTAAACTGTAATTTATTTCTGTGATGCGCAGCTGTATTTTCAGCATCATTACTGCAGTCTTCAGTGTCACATGATCTTCAGAAATCATAAT
>NW_015627390.1:496880-500591 GCF_001515625.1 Sinocyclocheilus rhinocerous
CGTTAATGTTTTTGTGGAAACCGTGATACATTTTATTTTTCAGGATTCACAGATGAACAGAAAGTTAACAAGAACAGCATTTATTAGAAATAGAAATATTTTGTAACATTATAAATATCTTTACTGTCACTTTTGATCAATTTAATGCATCCTTGATGAATAAAAAGATTTTAAAAGTAGTTTTACTTAAAAAAACAACAACTTATATATATTTTATATATTAAAAATAATAAATGCAATATTAAATTATCTAACTAAATAATTGTAATATATAATTTAATCTTTAATTTAGAAAATATGTACATAGTTTTTTTTCATATAAAAATGTGTATAATCAAATTTAATAGCAATTAAGTATAAATAATATTTTTTAATTAACAATAATATTATCTAGAGGCTGAACATTACTGAAATATTCTTGGAAGAAAGCATGTGCAGCTAAAAACCTTAAATCCAGCACTTTCTGTGAATTTATCAGTGCTGTGAATTTCTGCACAAATATCTCATTTTAAAAGTTTTTAAGTTCCCAGTTTTATTGTTGTGATTTTGTTTTTATGATTATTTTACTTTCTTTTATGTAAAGCACTTTGAATTACCATCGTGTATGAAATGTGCTATATAAATAAACTTGCCTTGCCTATACAGCTTTAGTTCTATACTAAAAAACTATTGGTGAAACATCATTTTATTTTTATTTTATTTGTTTAGTTAACAGGGACATTGTACATTAATAAAACAATTACATAGCACAATCCATAAAACAGTCTGTTAATAAAAACATATAAGGTCAATCAAAAACAATATCTGTCTAGCTTTTTCCACACGTATGTAAGTCTATAAGTGAAGCTTGAAGTTTTAGTTTTACACAAAAGCCTGACAGTAACTTTATTCTTCTGAATAATTCATTCCCGCAGCAGAATCCAACCTCTGTAGATCTGGCAGCCAGCAGGAGAACCAAAGAAGAGCGAGCCAGGTCTGATTGTGTGTTCACAGTGCGTGTGCTAAACTAACATACGCTGCTTTTCACGCGTGTTTCATGTGATCCGTGTGTGTTTCAGGCTGCTTCTTCAGGAGCATCATGAACAGAGAGCGCGTGACGCCTGCGGTCTGATCTCTGAGCTGCTCACCACACCCATCAACCTTCCCACAAACCCACAGCAGAGCCTCAGGTGCATTCTGGGACTGCCTCCTCTGTGCAGGCTGCAGTTGTTGTTTTTGATGCAGATCTAGTGCTTTGTTTGGAGAAATCCATGCTAAACGCCCTGCGCTGTGTTTCAGGATCACCGGGAAAAATAAGAGGATTCCCAGGAGTCAGAGCGGACCACAGGCTTCTCTGGGAAAAACCGTCGTGCTTCAGAGGAAGTCTGCAGCGAAAACACACGGCTCTTTGAGCGGCAGACTCGGCCTGCACAGACCAGGTTCGTATTTGTGTCATTATTTCATTTATAAATGTGACCAGTGCTTGCAAAATGAGTCGGAACGAGCACATTTTCAAAAATGTGGCCCTGGACCACAAAACCAGTCATAAGGGTCCATTTTTTGAAATTGAGATGTATGCATCAGCTGAAAGCTGAATAAATGAGCTTTCCATTGATGTATGGTTTGTTAAGATAGGACAATATTTGGCCGAGATGCAACTATTTGAAAATCTGGAATCTGAGGGTGCAAAAAAATCTAAATATTGAGCGACTTAAGACTGCTTTTGTGCTCCAGGGTCACAAATGAGTTATATTTATTTCCATGTTCTCCATTAAAATACCTTCAAAATAATATATGACTTGTTGGAATCAACAAAAAATGACTGAGCTACATATTTTAGAGAAAAATCAAGTCAAATTTTCTGAAGATTCCAAAGCAAAATCACTGAGCAACGTTGCATATGTTCCTCCAATTCTTTTATTAATATTATTAATCACAATATAGCTATTTTTTTTATCTTTGTTATTAAAAATAAGACCAAAGATGCAAATAAACAGTAGATTAATCAAGAGCAGCGAGTGATTCCGTCTTTTCTTTTAATGTATGATTAACATTGAGACCGATCTATATTAAGACCTACTGTAAAGCATGGATCTAATATAATGTCACACATCAGATTTTTCCCCAACCATTCACTAAACGTTCATGTGAGACATAACAGATTATGTTTGTGTGAATCTCGCCAAGACATATTTAGCAATAATGTACTTTATAGGGAGATCGCACACTCTCGAAGAGCTTTGCAAATGTCAGTCAGCGCAATAGAGAGATAGATAGATAGATAGAACGATGATAGATAGATAGATAGAATAAAGATAATTTCAGATGTTTAATTACTATTTGGAGCATTGGGATCGCTAGAAAAGGGCTTAATGAACTCATTTTTGTGAAAACTTCAAATTTGACCAAAACGGACATTTTTCACTTCTTTTGCCTGTAGCTCAAAATTAGACCTTGTGCGTTCACACTCATTCTGCCAGCACGGCTCACAGATGTTGATCATTTGAGTATGGTTTCAATCCCACGTTGCTGTGTTTCAGCCAGCGCTCTTCCAGCCGATCGGTTATCCAGGGTGACTCGCCGCGGGATGCTGTCCGACCCGAAGTCCAGACAAGACACGAAGACCGTTCATCACCGTAAGGACAGTTTGGACATGTTTTTGTAAAAATATCAGAATCAGAATGAGATTTATTGCCGAGTGTGCTTACACGCACACAAGGAGTTTGTCTTGGTGAAACCAGGGTTATTATAGATTACTAAAACTGAAACTAAAAGCATAAAAAACTGGGTACTTGAAATTAATTTTAACTTAAAAATAAAATGTATTAAAAAACTTATTTCATTTCAGCTAGTTGCTGAGGCAGCATTTCTCATTTTCATTTGGTTTAACTTGACATACTAAAATAACAAACTGAAATAAAATTTAATTTTAAAAAACTAATTCTGAATGTTAATAAAAACTATAATACTATCTCCGTGATACTAAAATCAGCATGATTACAAATGTGATTTTATACAACAGTTCAAAAAACAAGAAGTTAATATTAAGAGACTTAGACACCATATTTTCTGATTTTGCACTATTTCGCCAACAGAAATAATTCCAAACACAGCCACAGCACAGTTTTGCGTCTCTGAGCAACATGACGGTGATTCGTTCCTGAATGAATCAACCGTTTAAATGATTCGGTTCAATCTAAATGACTCACTTATTAACGGTGACTTGCTGCCACCTGCTGGCGGCTTTAATTTCACATTCAAAGTATCTTTTCAATTTTTTTAATAATTTCAAATATCAGTATTCAACGTTTTATGTATCAAAACATTATTTATGCACATGTAGCTGCAGGTTAAATCATTCCATGTCCCTCAGAGCTGCATTAAACCGTGTGTAAATCCATCTATTCCACTTCTAATTCAGCTTCTGTGTTTCCTCTGCATTGCAAAGATGAATTTTGTTGATACTGATTTCACTTTATTATTTTGTTTATTATTTTATTTAAAAAGAAAAATCTAACTAAAACTAAATGTGACATGCTCACAAAATCTACTACATATTTACATAATAAATATACACATTATACACTCATATACTTTGTAAATAAAAACGTTTATTTTGAATGCAATTAATCACGATTAATCGTTTGACAGCACTAATATATATAGCTAGACAAATAGTGTATGTACACAATAAACATAACTAAATTTAGATAGAAATATATAAAACAAGCA
>NW_015627390.1:501816-503419 GCF_001515625.1 Sinocyclocheilus rhinocerous
GATAGATAGATAGATAGATAGATAGATATTGCATTTTGTAAAAAAAAAGTTACAGAAACGTTAATTACTAGCCAAGAATTTCCAAAACTGTTCGTGAAAAGCTAACAATTATTGAAATAATTAAAAAAGTTAAATAAATATATAATTTTAGAATAAAAGCAAAATATTAATACAAAGTAGAAAAATAATGTGAACACAATAAACAAGATAACAGGTATAGTAGATAAGCAAGGATGTACATTCCTCCATATATTCAGACGTTTGTTGTTGTGTGGGGATGACACATGGATTCCTCTCGTCTTTACAGTAAAACAGCGAGCAGTGAAAGAGAAAGATCAGACGCATGAGAGAGACGATGAAGAGGATCAGGACATCAGACCGGTGAGACACTAACACTAACCTACCGAACTAAACCTAGTTAGCTGCCTCTAACCCTCTGCTAGTCTTCTGCCAGTTTAGACAGAGTTTGCTTTTATTTGTATTTATTTATTTATTTTAATTTTACTTAATCAGAACGATACAAAATTTGTTACTTTCTTGCCACTTGCTACAGTATATGAACACAAAATAAAAAATAGAAAAGGCTATATGGCCAAAAATGACCTCCATTGGAAATTAAAAGGAAATAGGAAAAATAGGAAAATACAGAGCAACTTTTTGGATTCAATCTACAAATCAGCCATGATGAAGCAGTCTTTAGCAATATATAAATATATATGCAAATATAAAACCTAAAAGTAAGTACTCTTTATAAGCAACTAAAGAATGCATTATTCATGATTATATTTATTAATAATTAATTGTAATTAATAATTATATATAATGATTTATAATATACATATTATAATTCATATACATAAATTACTCTCTTTTTTTTTTACCTAAACACTATATTAATTTTAAATATTATATTTATAATATGTTTATAATTTATATTATATTAATAATATATTTTATTTTTATATAGAAATGAATGTTGTAAATAATGCACCATTTATTTCTATATAAAATAATAAAATATTAGAAAAAAACCATTTCATATCATTTAAAATTAATGTAGTGTTTAAGTTAAAATAAATAAATAATGCACTATTTATTTCTATATAAATGTTGTGTATATTATCTAATACTATGAAATCACTTTGCAATTCTAAATAATAAAAAATATTATGGAAACAAAATATAGTGCTTTTGTTTCATGATATACACATTTTAATTCATATATATATATTTTATTAGTTTTTTTGCAAACACTGATAAACGCCACTTTCAATAAAAGTGAGCTGATTGCCGTGCATTATTCTCCACATATAGCACGATCTGAACCCTAAACACGTTTTGTCAAAAAAGCCAGTTTTGTCCACTTTCAAGGCATCGCGAGTTCACGTTTTACTGCAGAAGCCGACAAGCGCCTTGTTGTCTTTGAACAGAAGCCGATAAATCTATTTCAGCGAATCAGCGCGCTGTATTCAGGTCAGGTGACAAGGCTACTTTCACTTTGAAAAGACGTGCTAGGCTAGCTGAGAGGAGTTTCTCAAAGCTGACTAAAAGTGATCGAGGATCATTTCGACGAACTTGATGAACCTGTGATATCTTCTTCAGG
>NW_015627390.1:503465-506672 GCF_001515625.1 Sinocyclocheilus rhinocerous
TCTACTTTATCATCTGAGGAGGTTACAAAGATTAAACCAGTGTTTTTTTAAACTCTAAAACATGAAATGTGGAGTTATCTGCTTTTGCTATAAAACAAACTTTTAAAATGTAAAAAAAACATACTTTCAATGAACTTTAATTTAGTAAATTACCTGTATTTGTTTAAGTTATTACTACTTGATCAAAACAACCCAACTGCAGTTTGATTGATATTACTTGGAACGCGCAATAAAAAAAAAAACATGATTTCTGAAAATAAATAAAAATGGAGTTATCGGTTTTTGCAAATGAACTCTTCATCTATATACTGTATATAACAAAAAGAAAACAAGTAGATAGAATAGAAAAACAATAGAGAAAGCTAATGCTAGAGGCCTTTTTTTAAAGAAAACAAGCAGTTAGAAAACAAATAGAGAGTGGAAGTGTTAGAGGGTCAAGTCAACAAATAGATCAAATAGAATTAGAATAGAGAGTGCTAGAGTTAGAGGGTCGAATAAAGTCAAATTAAATATATATAAATTACCCTTTTTTTTACTTAAACTTATATTTATTTTACATTATTGAAAAAATGGAGAAATGAAAATTGTGGATAATGCACCATTTGCACCATTTATTTCTATATATAGTATATAAAATATTAGAAAAAAAAGTGTTTAAGGAAAAAATAAAGTTCCATTTATTTCTATATAAATATTTTGAATATTGTCTAGTCCGTTCAAAATTCTAAATAACAAGAATTAAATATGGACACAAAATACAGTGCTTCTGGTTCATTGTAAAAGTTGTACTTGTTGTCTTGGCTGGTCTTCTGTGGTGAACACAGCAGCTCCTCTGATCCTCCTGTTTTCTCCAGGGCTGTGAGACGCTGGATGAGGAGCTGACCGATGCGGATCTCCTGCGGGATCTGGATCTGGACGCTCTTTCTCAAAGCACCGGCAGCGTCCTGAGCAAACTGGACTGGGCCGCCATCGAGAGGATCGTGGCAGAGCAGCAGTGAAGGAGACGTTTTCCACAAGCGTCCAGATGTTGCACAGCTGCCGCTGCTGACTGTGATTGATTGTGCTGTTTGTGTGTGTGTATCATTAGTGTCTGTTTGGGCAGAATAAACAGGAATCTCTGGCAGGTGCGTGGCGTTGTTGGATTCATTTCAGAACGCAGAGCCTTCCGGAAACTATACGACGGGCTTTGAAATGTCTTTAACATGTCATTTTGCATTTCTAAAAATTGTTTACTGAAAATCCTTTAATAAAATGAGATGATGCCAACCCTGAAACAACATAAACTACCAAAGTTTGATTGCAACACATAATCATTGCTGTTAATAGTGTTTGATTACGTCATTAACTGAATTTTACCGTACATTTCTGCCATATGTACATCAATTTGACACAGTCGCCACTGATAAGCTACTACTAAATATATTGTAGAAACTAAATTTTCTGTAAAGCTGCTTTGCAATGATTTGTATCGCGAAAAGCGCTATACAAATAAACTTGAATTGCATTAAAATGTGCAACAGGCGTTAATATGAAACTGAAGATCTCATATCTACCATTTTGTTTAATGACATGATCATCAATAACACATTAAATATGAGCTCCGAACATCATCAGCTTGAACAAAGCGTAATTTCTGAAAAAAAAAAAAAATTTATTAGCTTTTTTTTTAGTTTTTAGATGATAATAAAAGCATTTTGTCTTCAGATTCGTTTTAGTAAATAGAAATAGCATTTCTAATACAATTATAAATTTTTACTTTAATTTTATAATTATTAATTATTATTGTGTATGAGTAAATAAAACGATAAGCCCCGTGAAGCCGTGGTTTACAGTGAATTTATAACAGCTAAGGGGCGTTGTTAATGTTAGGCACAACGCGAAGCGGAGTTAGCTGTTATAAATTCACTGTAAACCACGGCTTCACGGGGATTATTGCTTTTATAAAACGGTTATTCCATATATGTAGTAAGGTTTCACAGAATAAAACAGAGCAAATAAAGTGTAATGATATTAATAAAAACAGTATTCTTCCACCAAACAATGTAGTTCCTCAGAAACAGTTGTGGTTGCTACAAAGTGGTTGCCGAGCAACAGACAAATGTAAACAAAGGTGTATGTTTGTAGAGTAATTTACAACAGCTTTGAACGCGGCTCAGCCAATCAGAATCAAGCACCGGAACTCTCCGCTTTATAACACACTTTTGTTTGGTAAGAGCATGTGTCAAAAAAAAGTAAGTGAGATTATTGTAGGCCGCGATGACGTCGTTGAACTCGTATTTAGGAGAGACTTTTATTTTGCCTCCCGGAAGCGAGTCCCGGAAGTGTGTGATATTGTTGTCATGGCTGATCGCGGGAGTGATTCTGGTGAGTTTTGGAGTTTAGTTTGTCAGTCGTGGAGTGTGTCTGTCGTGTAAGTGAGGTGAATGTGTTCAAAGTGCAGGGCAGCGGTTTTCTGGAAGCGTCGGTGGTTTAATGAAGTCCGTCCCAGGCGCCGCGGCTGTTATAATAATAATAATCACAGACTCCTGCACGTGTGATTCTGCTGATTCTTCAATAATATCCGAGAATATCAGAACCGTTGGTCTTATTTTTGTCTTCATAGTGACTTAACTGGCCTCGTGTTTTGGCTCTCAGGGGCCCTTCTGCTTTATGAGTGAAAATACACCCCTTCGCAATACGTTGTACAATGGTATTCGTTAAAGTGCTCTGGATATTTTATAATACTGCAGTATACTATACAACGTACTATGATTGTGGTATGGAAATATATATCAAAGGTGTACCATAGTATTACCACTTCCTGTCATCGCTGTAGCACCACAGTACCTTTTGTGAAAGTAATTAATAATATAAATTATGATCGAATAATATGAATTCTAGAATTAAACTTATTTTGCCTCTAGATTATTTTTTTCCCCAAACATTTTTTATTTTATTAAAGTCCCCCTGTAGTGAAAATCAAGTTTTTTTAATGTTGTTTATTTGTCTGTGCTGTTTTTAATTTAATTACTTTTAGACAAACCATGTGCCAATCCATTAATCAACACCATTGCTGAGTATTTTCTCCTTAAAGGGGTCATATGATGCTGCTAAAAATAACATTATTTTGTGTATTTGGTGTAATGAAATGTGTTTATGCGGTTTAAAGTTAAAAAAACACGTTTCCACATACTGTACATTATTGTTTCTCCTCTATGCCCCGCCTTT
>NW_015627390.1:508185-514414 GCF_001515625.1 Sinocyclocheilus rhinocerous
TATTTTGAAAATTAAATTTTAATTTCCCTTTAGAATATAATTTTTTATTTGTTTATTCATATTCATTATGTAGTAATAATAATAATAATAATAATGATGGAAATAACAGAAAATCTGTAATAATTTCAATACCAGATATTTTGAAAATTAAATTCTAATCTCCCTTTAAAATATAATTTTTTATTTGTTTGTTTATTATCATTATGTAATAATAATAATAATAATAATGGAAATAACAGAAAATCTGTAATAATTTCAATACCAGATATTTTGAAAATTAAATTCTAATTTCCCTTTAAAATATAATTTTTATTTATTTTTTTATTATTTATTATTATTAATTATGTAATAATAATAACAATAATGGAAATAATAACAGAAAATCTGTAATAATTTCAATAGCAGATATTTTGAAAATTAAATTCTAATCTCCCTTTAAAATATAATTTTTTATTTGTTTATTCATATTCATTATGTAGTAATAATAATAATAATGGAAATAATAACAGAAAATCTGTAATAATTTCAATACCAGATATTTTGAAAATTAAATTCTAATCTCCCTTTAAAATATAATTTTTTATTTGTTTATTCATATTCATTATGTAGTAATAATAATAATAATGGAAATAATAACAGAAAATCTGTAATAATTTCAATACCAGATATTTTGAAAATTAAATTCTAATCTCCCTTTAAAATATAATTTTTTATTTGTTTATTCATATTCATTATGTAGTAATAATAATAATAATGGAAATAATAACAGAAAATCTGTAATAATTTCAATACCAGATATTTTGAAAATTAAATTCTAATCTCCCTTTAAAATATAATTTTTTATTTGTTTATTCATATTCATTATGTAGTAATAATAATAATAATGGAAATAATAACAGAAAATCTGTAATAATTTCAATACCAGATATTTTGAAAATTAAATTCTAATCTCCCTTTAAAATATAATTTTTTATTTGTTTATTCATATTCATTATGTAGTAATAATAATAATAATGGAAATAATAACAGAAAATCTGTAATAATTTCAATACCAGATATTTTGAAAATTAAATTCTAATCTCCCTTTAAAATATAATTTTTTATTTGTTTATTCATATTCATTATGTAGTAATAATAATAATAATGGAAATAATAACAGAAAATCTGTAATAATTTCAATACCAGATATTTTGAAAATTAAATTCTAATCTCCCTTTAAAATATAATTTTTTATTTGTTTATTCATATTCATTATGTAGTAATAATAATAATAATGGAAATAATAACAGAAAATCTGTAATAATTTCAATACCAGATATTTTGAAAATTAAATTCTAATCTCCCTTTAAAATATAATTTTTTATTTGTTTATTCATATTCATTATGTAGTAATAATAATAATAATGGAAATAATAACAGAAAATCTGTAATAATTTCAATACCAGATATTTTGAAAATTAAATTCTAATCTCCCTTTAAAATATAATTTTTTATTTGTTTATTCATATTCATTATGTAGTAATAATAATAATAATGGAAATAATAACAGAAAATCTGTAATAATTTCAATACCAGATATTTTGAAAATTAAATTCTAATCTCCCTTTAAAATATAATTTTTTATTTGTTTATTCATATTCATTATGTAGTAATAATAATAATAATGGAAATAATAACAGAAAATCTGTAATAATTTCAATACCAGATATTTTGAAAATTAAATTCTAATCTCCCTTTAAAATATAATTTTTTATTTGTTTATTCATATTCATTATGTAGTAATAATAATAATAATGGAAATAATAACAGAAAATCTGTAATAATTTCAATACCAGATATTTTGAAAATTAAATTCTAATCTCCCTTTAAAATATAATTTTTTATTTGTTTATTCATATTCATTATGTAGTAATAATAATAATAATGGAAATAATAACAGAAAATCTGTAATAATTTCAATACCAGATATTTTGAAAATTAAATTCTAATCTCCCTTTAAAATATAATTTTTTATTTGTTTATTCATATTCATTATGTAGTAATAATAATAATAATGGAAATAATAACAGAAAATCTGTAATAATTTCAATACCAGATATTTTGAAAATTAAATTCTAATCTCCCTTTAAAATATAATTTTTTATTTGTTTATTCATATTCATTATGTAGTAATAATAATAATAATGGAAATAATAACAGAAAATCTGTAATAATTTCAATACCAGATATTTTGAAAATTAAATTCTAATCTCCCTTTAAAATATAATTTTTTATTTGTTTATTCATATTCATTATGTAGTAATAATAATAATAATGGAAATAATAACAGAAAATCTGTAATAATTTCAATACCAGATATTTTGAAAATTAAATTCTAATCTCCCTTTAAAATATAATTTTTTATTTGTTTATTCATATTCATTATGTAGTAATAATAATAATAATGGAAATAATAACAGAAAATCTGTAATAATTTCAATACCAGATATTTTGAAAATTAAATTCTAATCTCCCTTTAAAATATAATTTTTTATTTGTTTATTCATATTCATTATGTAGTAATAATAATAATAATGGAAATAATAACAGAAAATCTGTAATAATTTCAATACCAGATATTTTGAAAATTAAATTCTAATCTCCCTTTAAAATATAATTTTTTATTTGTTTATTCATATTCATTATGTAGTAATAATAATAATAATGGAAATAATAACAGAAAATCTGTAATAATTTCAATACCAGATATTTTGAAAATTAAATTCTAATCTCCCTTTAAAATATAATTTTTTATTTGTTTATTCATATTCATTATGTAGTAATAATAATAATAATGGAAATAATAACAGAAAATCTGTAATAATTTCAATACCAGATATTTTGAAAATTAAATTCTAATCTCCCTTTAAAATATAATTTTTTATTTGTTTATTCATATTCATTATGTAGTAATAATAATAATAATGGAAATAATAACAGAAAATCTGTAATAATTTCAATACCAGATATTTTGAAAATTAAATTCTAATCTCCCTTTAAAATATAATTTTTTATTTGTTTATTCATATTCATTATGTAGTAATAATAATAATAATGGAAATAATAACAGAAAATCTGTAATAATTTCAATACCAGATATTTTGAAAATTAAATTCTAATCTCCCTTTAAAATATAATTTTTTATTTGTTTATTCATATTCATTATGTAGTAATAATAATAATAATGGAAATAATAACAGAAAATCTGTAATAATTTCAATACCAGATATTTTGAAAATTAAATTCTAATCTCCCTTTAAAATATAATTTTTTATTTGTTTATTCATATTCATTATGTAGTAATAATAATAATAATGGAAATAATAACAGAAAATCTGTAATAATTTCAATACCAGATATTTTGAAAATTAAATTCTAATCTCCCTTTAAAATATAATTTTTTATTTGTTTATTCATATTCATTATGTAGTAATAATAATAATAATGGAAATAATAACAGAAAATCTGTAATAATTTCAATACCAGATATTTTGAAAATTAAATTCTAATCTCCCTTTAAAATATAATTTTTTATTTGTTTATTCATATTCATTATGTAGTAATAATAATAATAATGGAAATAATAACAGAAAATCTGTAATAATTTCAATACCAGATATTTTGAAAATTAAATTCTAATCTCCCTTTAAAATATAATTTTTTATTTGTTTATTCATATTCATTATGTAGTAATAATAATAATAATGGAAATAATAACAGAAAATCTGTAATAATTTCAATACCAGATATTTTGAAAATTAAATTCTAATCTCCCTTTAAAATATAATTTTTTATTTGTTTATTCATATTCATTATGTAGTAATAATAATAATAATGGAAATAATAACAGAAAATCTGTAATAATTTCAATACCAGATATTTTGAAAATTAAATTCTAATCTCCCTTTAAAATATAATTTTTTATTTGTTTATTCATATTCATTATGTAGTAATAATAATAATAATGGAAATAATAACAGAAAATCTGTAATAATTTCAATACCAGATATTTTGAAAATTAAATTCTAATCTCCCTTTAAAATATAATTTTTTATTTGTTTATTCATATTCATTATGTAGTAATAATAATAATAATGGAAATAATAACAGAAAATCTGTAATAATTTCAATACCAGATATTTTGAAAATTAAATTCTAATCTCCCTTTAAAATATAATTTTTTATTTGTTTATTCATATTCATTATGTAGTAATAATAATAATAATGGAAATAATAACAGAAAATCTGTAATAATTTCAATACCAGATATTTTGAAAATTAAATTCTAATCTCCCTTTAAAATATAATTTTTTATTTGTTTATTCATATTCATTATGTAGTAATAATAATAATAATGGAAATAATAACAGAAAATCTGTAATAATTTCAATACCAGATATTTTGAAAATTAAATTCTAATCTCCCTTTAAAATATAATTTTTTATTTGTTTATTCATATTCATTATGTAGTAATAATAATAATAATGGAAATAATAACAGAAAATCTGTAATAATTTCAATACCAGATATTTTGAAAATTAAATTCTAATCTCCCTTTAAAATATAATTTTTTATTTGTTTATTCATATTCATTATGTAGTAATAATAATAATAATGGAAATAATAACAGAAAATCTGTAATAATTTCAATACCAGATATTTTGAAAATTAAATTCTAATCTCCCTTTAAAATATAATTTTTTATTTGTTTATTCATATTCATTATGTAGTAATAATAATAATAATGGAAATAATAACAGAAAATCTGTAATAATTTCAATACCAGATATTTTGAAAATTAAATTCTAATCTCCCTTTAAAATATAATTTTTTATTTGTTTATTCATATTCATTATGTAGTAATAATAATAATAATGGAAATAATAACAGAAAATCTGTAATAATTTCAATACCAGATATTTTGAAAATTAAATTCTAATCTCCCTTTAAAATATAATTTTTTATTTGTTTATTCATATTCATTATGTAGTAATAATAATAATAATGGAAATAATAACAGAAAATCTGTAATAATTTCAATACCAGATATTTTGAAAATTAAATTCTAATCTCCCTTTAAAATATAATTTTTTATTTGTTTATTCATATTCATTATGTAGTAATAATAATAATAATGGAAATAATAACAGAAAATCTGTAATAATTTCAATACCAGATATTTTGAAAATTAAATTCTAATCTCCCTTTAAAATATAATTTTTTATTTGTTTATTCATATTCATTATGTAGTAATAATAATAATAATGGAAATAATAACAGAAAATCTGTAATAATTTCAATACCAGATATTTTGAAAATTTAATTCTAATTTCCCTTTAAAATATAATTTTAAATTTTTTTTATTTATTTATTATTATTCATTATGTAATAATAGTAATAATGGAAATAATAACAGAAAATCTGTAATAATTTCAATAGCAGATATTTTGAAAATTAAATTCTAATCTCCCTTTAAAAATATGATTATTTATCATGATTTATTTTATTATTTTTGCTACCAACTATAGATTCTTAATGGTATGTAGAGGTAGTAGTACTGATGATAATATTGAATGGTTGGTTTGGTTTGGTCTGATCGCAGGAGACTCCAGTAGCGATGCAGACGTCTCATCTGTCATGGGCTTCTCTGGGTTTGGTGAGTGTTTCTGGAGCACAAGCAGTTAACTGTGTGTGTGTTTTCAGCGTCACATGTTGAGTTTGAATCCTGTTTGTTTCGTGCTCAGGGAAGAAAGCTCGAACCTTTGATCTGGAGGCCATGTTTGAGCAGACGAGGAGGACGGCCATCGAGAGGAGCCAGCGTGTCTTAGGTCATTACTCTATTATTTCACCTCTAGTCAGTCAGTTTGAAGAATTCTGTTGACTTTGAGTTTTACTGTCACAGAGGAGCGCGAGAAACAGGACGCTGAGGCCAGCAGCGGCGAGCCGTCAGCATCCAGGTACAGTCACGAGATCCGTCATCATCTGTTTCTTATTGCAAGCATAAACAATAAACATCAACAATTAAATACAACCAAGCGGCAACCTCCCGCTCTCTCTCGTGAAGCCAACACGGAAGTGACTTAAACTGCAATTCATCAACTGGCCGCTAGAGGCTGGCTGCAAAAGAGAGTCAGTCCCATAGACTCCCCATGTTAAAATGCCCAACTTTACAGCAGAAAAAAACATGTTT
>NW_015627390.1:514424-517880 GCF_001515625.1 Sinocyclocheilus rhinocerous
ACTGCCGTCGAGCTAGGTGGGCGTGGCTTCAGCAACCAGCTCCCGCCTCTTTGCCCATTTTCGATTATCCGGGAGTGGTGACGGCCGGCCGGCTCCGCCTACTTTAGGTTTCAAAAACGCTCTTCGGAAACCTACGGGTGACGTCACGGACACTACGTCCATGTTTTTATACAGTCTATGAATACAACATTGGATGACCGTATGAATACAAAAATAATATAGGAAGGCAATAAAGAAAAAAAAGATTAAATCAATCTGGCACTCTGTATTCTAATTCTGTTCTTAAAAAAAAACTTGCCTCTTTTAGACTTGCACTCTATTCATTTACTAACTGCTTGTTTTCTTTAAAAAAAAAACTAACTAACACTAGCTTCTCTAATATTTTTGTATTCTATCTGTTTGTTTTCTTTTTATTTATTATACAATTGTAACCCTGGGCCACAAAACCAGTCATAAGGGTCAATTTTTTTGTTTTGTTAAGATTTATACATCAGCTGAAAGCTGAATAAATAAGCTTTCCATTGATGTATGGTTTGTTAGGATCAGACAATATTTGGCTGAGATACAACTATTATAGCACTTGTGTATCATTGCTCTTTTGTTGATTTTGATTGCTTCGTCCTCATTTATACTGATGTCTACTAAATGTCTAAATGTAAATACATAAAACAAAGAGTATAGAGAATTACTGTGCATTCAGCAGATCATTATACAGTTTCACAACTTTGACACTTTTTTTGGTGTTAATATTTTTTAGTGTTATAACCAAGTAGTTAAAGTCACAAAGAAAATTATGTAATTTGGGTAACTTTAAAGAAAATTTACATTTGTGAATATAATACATTCCCGATAAAATAAATACATTTCCTATATATTCTATGTTATGTTTACGATGAGAAAAATAACAGATTATATCACACATAGTTAAATCAGTGTCTAAATTGGCATATTATTGAAAAATTGGCATTTGGAAAAAAATATGATCAATAGACTCAATACAGAAATTACAATTCAAATGAGGATTAGCAGATTTGGATGTAATCTCATTAGTGGGGTATATATTATGCACCATTTTTAAATGTAATTCTTTTACTTTATTGGGGACACAGAATTTATAAAGTAAGAGCCATGCTTTTTTTCCAAATAATCTTATCTATTAAAAAATTCCCCAAAATAAAAGTCCCTCGGAGTAATTTTTTTCTTTAACTGAAACACATTTCTTATCATTTTATTACTACATTTTGGGTCGTAAATACACGTGTCTTCATCCAAACAATTCTGCTCCCTTTTTACAATCACCATTTCATTAAGTGAACGAGCATTTGGTATAGCTTTAGCCATTGTAAGAAATTCCTTATGAAGCACAGGGGAAATGTGTTTAAACATGAAATCACAGTAAGAGTAAACGTTCCCTTGTGGATCTAGTATATCACAAAGATAATCAATAGCTTTTTCATGCCAGTTCTTAAGAGAAATCGACTTGTTCCGTCATCATGTGTTTGTGTGAACAGGAAGCAGGACTCTGATGTCATCGGTCCTCCACTTCCTCCTGCGCTCGGCGCTCAGACGGATGATGATGAGGATGAGGAAGATGATGATGATGATGTGGTCGGGCCTCCGCTGCCGCCTGGATACAAGCACAGCACCGCTGACAACGACGATGATGATGATATGACTGATGAGGAAGATGACGTGAGTGTATTTTCATCTTTTAGTCACATAAAACATATTTACAACTGCAGATCAGATCTAATGTTTACCTATTTACTAATGTTTACATGCAACTTGAAATTACGTCATTTTATCTGTTTTCGTCTATATTATCTATATGTGACCCTGGAGCACAAAACCAGTCATAAGGGTCCATTTTTTTGAAATTGAGATTTATGCATCATCTGAAAGCTGAATAAATAAGCTTTCCATTGATGTATGGTTTGTTAGGATCGGACAATATTTGGTCGAGATACAACTATTTGAAAATCTGGAATCTGAGGGTGCAAAAAAATCTAAATATTGAGAAAATCATCTTTAAAGTTGTTCAAATGAAGTTCTTAGCAATGCATATTACTAATCAAAAATTAAGTTTTGATATATTTACGGTAGGACATTTACAAAATATCTTCATGGAACATGATCTTTACTTAATATCCTAATGATTTTTGGCATAAAAGAAAAATGTATAATTTTGACCCATACAATGTATAGTTGGCTATTGCTACAAATATACCCCAGCGACTTAACACTGCTTTTGTGCTCCAGGGACACATATTATACTGTATTAATATATATTTTAGCAATTGTACTGTAAAAAATAAACATGGTAATATTTGATGCCTTAATGCTGATGTAGATAAACAAAAACATGTTTTTGCATGTTAATGTTTTATGGTAATGAAATGTTACGACAATAAAATAACTATATAGTAAAGAAATATATTTTACATGGACAAAATTTATCCTTTTTTTTTTTTTTTAGATATTTTTTTCATTTTGTCATTGTTAATTATAAATAAGCACATTTTATCCCCAAATTCCCATTAATTTAATGCAATGATAAATACGAATATTAAAATATTAATACAAATATTTAAAACTTATATTATGATATAATATTATCAAAATTAGATTTATTGTTTAAATTGTATTGTAAAAAAAAAACAAAAAACATTTTGGTAAAATTTGATGCCTTTCATTTACACTGATGTAGATAAACAAAAACGTACAATTTATAATTAATGTTTATAGTAATGGAAATCTAATGAAAATTAATATAACTATATAGTAAAATATATTTAAGAAAAGTAATCCTAGTTTTCAGACATTAAGGTTTTATTTGCCTTTTGTCATTATTTAATGTATAATATATTTAATGCAAAAAATATTGAAAACATATAAATGTCATCAAAATATATATTAAATATATTATTTAAGTTGTATTGTAAAAAATATGGTAATATTTGATGCATTTATTTTATGCTGATGTAGATGAACATAGTATTTATAATAAATGTTTCCAATGAAAATATAATGAACTAGAATTTTAATTTTAATAATCACATTTTACATATAAAGCCTATTTTTAAAACCATTAAGGTTTTTTTTTTTTTTGCAGTGTCATTGATTTAATGATGTTTTACATTATGGAAATGAACTTGTTTTTCTGTCAACCTTTTGAACTTTGAATGTTTACATTTCTGCATTTAGCTTTTATCCAAAACGACTTAGAAAAGCAGTTATTTTACATGTTTCCAGTGACATTCCAACTGGAAACATTATAATGTGAAGTGGACGGTATTAATAAGTATTTAATTTATTTATCTGGCTCAGAGCGAGAGTGGTGCAGTGTGTGAATGAGAGTGTGTTCAGTGCTATATGATGCTCTTCACAGCCGGTGCAGTGTGTGTGTGTGTGTTTGAGTGAGTGTGAGTGTGTGTGTGTGTGTGTGTGTGTGTGTCT
>NW_015627390.1:517890-518085 GCF_001515625.1 Sinocyclocheilus rhinocerous
TTTGAGTGTGTGTGTGTGTTTGAGTGTGAGTGTGTGTGAGTGTTTGTGTGTGAGTGTGTGTGAGTGTTTGAGTGTTTGAGTGTGTGTTTGTGTGTTTGTGTGTGTGAGTGTTTGTGTGTGTGTGTGTGAGTGTGTGAGTGAATGTGTGTGAGTGAATGTGTGTGTGAGTGAGTGAGTGAGTGAGTGTGTGAGTGA
>NW_015627390.1:518198-519843 GCF_001515625.1 Sinocyclocheilus rhinocerous
TGTGTGTGTGTGTGAGTGTTTGTGTGTGTGTGTGTGAGTGTTTGTGTGTGAGTGTTTGAGTGTGTGTGTTTGTGTGTGAGTGTTTGTGTGTGTGTGAGTGTGTGTGTAATGTGTCGCTGACGCCACTAGAGGGACACACTGTCATTAGGCATCACTACAAATATGACTAAAAAGACTTATTAGACTTCAAAAGAGCTTCATATCCAGTCATTTTGCCTCATTAGACATTGTGTTGATGGCTTTGATGGAAAAATACTATTTAATATTCTCACTAATTTAATGCTATTTTGCATATATTACTTAAATTGTTTTGTAAAAAATAAACATGGTAATATTTGATGTCTTTATGCTTATGCAAACATCTGTGTGTAAAATTTATAATTAATGTTTATATTAATGGAAATCTAACAAGAATAAAAATTACTTTATAATAAATTATAATATAAATAAAAATAATATTTTACATTAAGAAAATTAATGCTGTATTGTCATTATTATAATAAAGCACATTTAATCACCAAATTTCCGTTAATTTAATGTAAAAAAAAGTATTATTAAAAACATATAAATTGCAATAGAATATTATCAGAATATATATTAAACGTAAAAAATAAACATTATAGTAGTATGTAATGCATTTAATTTATGCTGATGTAGATAAACATGTAGTATTTATAATTAATGTTGTATACTAATGAAAGAGAATATAATGAACTATATATCAAAATTGAAATTCTAAATATTTTTCTATTTAAAAATATATGTATTTTACTATTTTTAAAACCATTAACCATTTTTGTACAGTACATTTTATCCCCCAAATTCATATTAATTCTATTTATTTATTATAAAATATTTTTTTATTTGTTTTGCATTGTCATTAATTTCATGACAATTAATTCAATGCAAACCAATATGAATAAAAAATTTCAAAATATATGTATTCAGATGTATTGTTTAAATTGTATTGTAAGAAAAACCTTATGGTAATAAATAATGCCTTTAATTTATGCTGATTTAAATGTTATATTTAAAATTAACCATTTATAGTAATGAAAATATAATAAGAATAAAAAGGCTTCTTTCTTTTTTTCCCTATGAAATATGACCTGAGCATGTTTTCTTGAGATCCACCCTGTTACCTGTGTGTTTGATCAGAAATACAGAAAGAACTATAATTTTTTTTTCTTTTCTGTTTCACAATATTACTGTTTTTTCTGTATTTTTGATCAAATAAATGTACAGCTTGATGAGCATAAGAGACTTCTTTCAAAAACATTAAAAACTGAAATGTCAACTTTTGACCGGTACTGTACGTACATATTAATCAAACTTTATTATCTATTTTTTATTTGTTGAGGATGTTATTATAGCCGTGATGAAATTATTATTATTATTTTGCAGTAATTTTTTCAGTAATTTATTCACAGGTCCTGAATACCACTTCAGTAAATGAACATCAGTGCTTTTATATATATATATATTTTTTTTTTCCCTAGCTGGGTATGTATTAACTAAGATATTGTCATGTTATTAATATTAATAAATATGATTTTAGCCTATGTATTGAATTGTTACCTTAAATATAAATCAGCACAAATTAGAAGTTACACACATCTGAGGTACTTTTTTGAAACATTAAAAA
>NW_015627390.1:520364-521758 GCF_001515625.1 Sinocyclocheilus rhinocerous
GAGTGTGTGAGTGAGTGTGTGTGTGTGTGTGTGTGTGTGTGAGTTGTAAATGTCGTGGTCTCTCTGTAACAGTGTGCAGACGTCTCTGTTTTCCCAGGCCTGTGGTGTTTGAGGGCCGCCGTGGGCCGCTTTGATAGATGGGTATGGTGTCGGGCCGTTCGGCTAAATGTATCCCATCAGGCCCAGGTGTGGCGTAATCAGCTGACGCCACAAATCACACAGACCTGCGTGCGTCTGATTGGACAAGAGTGCTCTGAGAGCTGGATATGATGTTTTGGCGATGTGTTATTGCACACGCGTTCCTGCCGCGAACGACCTTCCATTCGTCTTATACTGAATTAAAAGTCACTGAAGATGTTTGTGTTTCTGACAGAATCCAGTGAAGAAGATCCCGGACACTCATGAGATCACGCTTCAGCACGGCTCTAAAAGCGTAAGTGTCCGGCTCACACTCTTACATCTTCTGACCCGCTCATGTGTGAGCTCTGTGTTTCCTCCAATGCAGTCTACAGTCAACGCAAAATCAAAACCCGTGACACCGTTTCATTTCTAAATCAGCTTTTCCTCCTTCTCTTCAGTTCCGACTTCATTGTACACAAAAACAACTGTTAGAACTCAAGACTTCTTCCCTAAAAGTCACATCTATTTACAATATCTGTAAATATATTTGATAATATTTGCAATATTATTTATAATATTTACCATTACATTTAAATATTTAAATAAATATAAAATAAATTAATATTTTAATATATTTTAAATATAATTTTTAAACATGTATTTTTTTATTTACTGTTTTTTAATTGATATATGATTAATTATTGTACATTATGTTATTACTAGTTAATAAATATTAATATTATTTATTATGATTATATATTTATACATTTCCAATGTGATTCTCTCTCTCCGGCTCACACTCTTACATCTTCTGACCCGCTCATGTGTGAGCTCTGTGTTTCCTCCAATGCAGTCTACAGTCAACGCAAAATCAAAACCCGTGACACCGTTTCATTTCTAAATCAGCTTTTCCTCCTCCTCTTCAGTTCCGACTTCATTGTACACAAAAACAACTGTTAGAACTCAAGACTTCTTCCCTAAAAGTCACATCTATTTACAATATCTGTAAATATATTTGATAATATTTGCAATATTATTTATAATATTTACCATTACATTTAAATATTTAAATAAATATAAAATAAATTAATATTTTAATATATTTTAAATATAATTTTTAAACATGTATTTTTTTATTTACTGTTTTTTAATTGATATATGATTAATTATTGTACATTATGTTATTACTAGTTAATAAATATTAATATTATTTATTATGATTATATATTTATACATTTCCAATGTGATTCTCTCTCTCTCTCTATATATATATA
>NW_015627390.1:525726-548228 GCF_001515625.1 Sinocyclocheilus rhinocerous
TTATATATTAATTTTCTCTTTAGTTCATATATATTTTTATATAATATAATAATTACAATAATTATTTTTAAAAATGAAATAATTACATAATTATTATATAAGGTATTATATATACTGTCCAAAAGTCACATACCATACAAATTATTTACATTTTACATTACTTTTTTGATATTTAAGCAAATTATTGGTATTATTATTATTAGCAATATTATTAAGTATTTATTATTTTATGAATTAATATTTAATTAATACATAACAATAAAAATAATGTTACATTATAGATTTATATATAAATTTTCTATATATGAAGAGTTTATTTGCAAAAACAGATAACTCCGTTTTTTTCAAATTTTCAAAAATCATGTTTTTTATGATGTTATCATGTTTTTATTGTGTTAGTTAGCTGTATTTTTTTGTTATTTTTTAACCTAGTCAAAATAACCCAACTGCAGTTTGATTGAGATCAATTGAAGTCTTTGCAAACGAACTCTTCATATATAGTTTCAAGTGTTTGCCAAAGTTGCAAAATTAATCATTTAAAACAAATTCAAATTCAAAAATTCTTTCAGATCAGTTTTCAAAGCAGCTGCACAGAAGACAACAGTGTGATTATTCAGCTCAGTTCGGTCCAGATGTTGTTCTGGATAATATTGCTGAGTATTAATTGTCTTTTAAGCCCCAAGAGAGCATCTAATGAAGCTCATTTCTGATGGTCTCTGCTTGTTCAGGTCTCAGCTTTGGCTCTGGATCCGTCTGGCGCTCGTCTGGTCACCGGCGGCTACGACTACGACGTGAAGTTTTGGGATTTCGCCGGGATGGACGCGGCGCTGCATGCCTTCCGGTCCCTGCAGCCGTGTGAATGGTGAGTTACTATTATTATATTAGGGATGCACAGAATGTTCGGCAGCTGAAATTGAATAAGCGAAAAGGCCAAAATTGTGCGGAACATTGATGTGACGCGATCAAATAGAGGCGTGCACTAATGCAACAAACATGTTGTCTGTAGGGTTGGGAACCGAGAACCGGTTCTTATTCCGAACTGGTTCTGTTTTTTGAAAAGAACCGGAACCATGAGCTATTTCTAAGTTTCGGTTCCGAAAACGGTTCTGGTGCGACACGTGACCAAGCGCTGTGAGCAGCCTTGCGCCGGCGTTTCCCGTAAAGGGTGTCACAAACCAAATAACAGAAACGCCGCCCTGCCTCTTGAATTACTGAGCACATTGTTTCCCGTGACGTGCACTCCACAGACGCACCGCGTCTTTAACTGCCGAACACATCGTTTTCCACGACTGTACGCGCACTCGCGTCTTTGATAACTGTGCACGTTGTTTTGTCTCACTGTACACGTACCGGCAGCTGCCGCCACTAAATTACATTATATTTCTCCCATATTGTCATTAATATACATACTGACTTCAACTTGGACCACTAAATAAATAGACTGCTATTGTTATGTAAGTGTGAGGGTTAGATTATTTAGTGTACAGGTCATTTCAAGAGTGATAAACAAAGTGATAGAAAATATTTTCATGCATTTTAACCGGAACCGGAAAATTTCTAACGATACCCAACCCTAATTGTCAGTGTGGAAGCATTTAAAAGTGTCGGAGAAAGACGCAAAAATCATTGCAAGCACCGACAGCGAGAGACTGTTTAGTGCTGCAGCGCATGTCTTCGATAAGAAAAGGACGGGGTGGATGTTGCTGGTTACTGTATGATGATTAAAATCACGAAATGGACTCAAATTAGTAAATAAACTGCAGAACATTGTTTTCTAATGCAGGCACGGATTGCATGCATTCTGACAGCGCTGCACGAGCTCGTTAGTCCAAAGCGCGAGGAAAGTCTGCGCTGAAACCGTGTTACTCGTCAGCTGCTCGGTTACATTTTTATGCATTAAAATAAAATAAGAAACGTAAGACAATAATAATAATCACTACAGCTCTATTAATACATTTATAACACTCACACATAGTGTTCAAATTGGGATCTGTAATATTTTCTTCTGCTCAGCAAGGCTGCATTTATTTGTACAGTAAAAAGTACATAACTGATTCAAGAAGGGGGTCTGATGGCCAAAAGAATATTATTTTACTAACTTATTAATTTTAAGTTAAATTGTGCTTTGTTGGTATAGTGTCTGCTAGATAGGGCTGGGACAATAAATCGATGCGTCGCGATTCGTGGATCAATTCTGAGATTTTCGGAATGTATCGTGATTCTCTCTCGAATCGATTCGGAGCTTAGTTTTTAACAGCAGATGGCGCTCTAGGCTAGTTTCTAACCGCACACTCAAATGCTCACGAAGAAGGGCGCTTACAGTATTTTTATTATTTAAATTGTATAATAAAAAATAAACATTATGGTAATATTTGGTGCCTTTAATTTATGCTGATGTAGATAAACATATGTAGTGTTTATAATTAATAAATTAATTAAAGGAATAAAGGAATTAAAATAACTTTACAGAGATTTCTATTATAAAATAAAAATATTTTACATGCAGAAAAAGAGTTTTTTTTGCATTTTGTCATTAATAATTATAATTAATTAAATTTTATCCCCAAATTCCCATTAATTGAATGCAAAAACATATATTACAATATAATATTATCAAAATTATTTATTTAAATTTATTTATTATTAAAATAAAAGGGCTGGGACAATAAATCGATGCGTCGCGATTCGTGGATCAATTCTGAGATTTTCGGAATGTATCGTGATTCTCTCTCGAATCGATTCGGAGCTTAGTTTTTAACAGCAGATGGCGCTCTAGGCTAGTTTCTAACCGCACACTCAAATGCTCACGAAGAAGGGCGCTTGGGTGTTCGGCTGAGTAATGTAAGTGGTGAAATGTACTTGCACGTCGGCTTTTATGATGCGAGATTAATGTAAACACAGCCCACTGTGAACATCCTTGTAATTCGCTTCAACCTTTTCAATTCCCATTAATTGAATGCAAAAACATATATTACAATATAATATTATCAAAATTATTTATTATTTAAATTTATTTAGTATTAAAATAAACATTATGGTAATATTTGATACATTTATCTTATGCTTATGTAGATAAACATTTGTAGCATTTATAATGTTTTACAGTAATGAAAATCTAAAGAGAATAAAATTATAAAATTATATTTTACATGAAAAAAATGAATTCTGTTTATATTTTATTTTTATTTTTATTTTATTTTTTGCATTTTCTTGTTATTAATTATAATTAAGCACATTTTATCCCCAAATAATCCATTAATTTATTGCAAAAATAAAATATAACTCACATTTTCCATACAAAGCCTATTTTTAGATCTCCGGTCGAATCAGCTAAATGCAGCCAGATGCTGGGTATTTTTGTTCTTGTCTTTTGTTTTTCCTTGAAATCCTCCTAAAAGTGGAACCCAATTGTCTCGAGATATTGAACTCTAATTGGCTGAGCCCGAGTGTGATTTACTAAACCTCCACGGCACATTAACGAGTTCATCAGCCCAGGACACAGCCCACTGTGAACATCCTTGTAATTCGCTTTAACCTTTTCGAACTTTATGAATGATTATTTTAGGTTCAAATGGTGCGTGTGTAAGGAACTGGAAGCAAGCAGAATACGGCTATTTCTAAAGCACGCAGCGCTATCTGCTGTTACAAACTAAGCTCAGAATCGATTCGAGAGACAATCACGATGCATTCGGAAAATCTCAGAATCGATGCAGAATCATTTCTCGATTTGCGATGCATGGATTTATTGTCCCAGCCCTAGTACTGAATACTATTTCCGGGTCCAAGCCTCTACTCAAGTAAGAATACTATCCCAACAGCCATTTATGAGCACTCATTATTAATTATAATTAAGCACATTTTATCCCCAAATAATCCATTAATTTATTGCAAAAATAAAATATAACTCACATTTTCCATACAAAGCCTATTTTTAGATCTCCGGTCGAATCAGCTAAATGCAGCCAGATGCTGGGTATTTTTGTTCTTGTCTTTTGTTTTTCCTTGAAATCCTCCTAAAAGTGGAACCCAATTGTCTCGAGATATTGAACTCTAATTGGCTGAGCCCGAGTGTGATTTACTAAACCTCCACGGCACATTAACGAGTTCATCAGCCCAGGTACGGTGGCATCTTTTTACCAGCAGACGGCGAGCAGAGCGGCCAAAGAAAACACGCGGCCCATGTGGAGCCCATAAAGCCGGTGACCCGCAGAGGGTAACAGGAATTTACAGCGGACCTCTGCCTCTGATGGCCGTGTTTTCTTCTTCTCTGCGCTCTCACAGAGTCATTGACACCGTTTACAGCCTCTCCAGGACCGCAGCGCTCAATCTGACTCTATTTGTGCTCAATTCACTCTCAAACAGAGATGATGAATCGCTTCCAACTGGACTGCGTTTGCACAGATCATGCTGTGTTATCTTGTGCTTGTTCTGCATTAGCACAGCTTATGTGCTTGAACACGGCTGGGTCACATTACACACCAGAACATGAAGAAAGAAACCAAGAAAATTGAGACTTTTTTTAATACTTTATGCTTTTGTCGTTTTAATGACAGTGAAGCACGTTCTCACCGTTGCTGTAATGCAAAAACACTGATATATTATTTAAATTGTATTTATGCATCATGGTAGTGTTTGTAGTGCAGCTTTTAATTTATTTAAATAAAAGGTAATTGCATTAAAGTGATGAGAATGAAAGAAAAGTAAAATGTCGGGATGAACTATGACATTTTTAAGCATTATTTTGGACATGATCTTGATGGGTTTCATGAGATTCTCCCAGTTGATTTCGGTCTTTGATTATTGATGCTCATGACCAGGTTTGGACCTACAGAAAGTGCCTTCCTGAATTAAAAGAAAGAAAAAATGACTGACTTTTTAAGACCATTAATATATTTGACATTATTTTTATGAAAATTAAGCACATTGTCAAAATGAAATAATTTTTTAATGAACATTTTTAATTATTGTAGGAATATAATATCACACCGTATATATATCACACCAAAGTAATACAATAAAATATTATTTAAGTATTAAACAGTCTGTCTATTTGAAGAAAATACAGCCTTATTATTACCATTAATATTTTCTATAAAGCAAAATAAAATTGATTTATTCCTATTTTGGGGTGAAATTATATATATAAACCAACTTTATATTTAATCATGATTTTAATATAATGATTTTAATATTTTAATTATTTATATATAAAATATTTATACTTTAAAATTTATACTTGTATTGATTAATTTTGTATTGGTGCAGTCTATGATTTTATGTAGTTAAAATGAAGGCATTAATACATTATAGTATAAAGTAAAATAAAAAAGTATGCTTTTAAATATTTAATAATAATTGCTATACTACTTTTACAATAAATGCTGTTTTTTTAAATTGTTTTAATAAAAAAATAATATTTAAGTTAGCTATTAAATTATTTTAAAAAATATCTGCTATCTGACCAATGCCTGTAATAACAAAACTGTGATGTGGTCTCTTTTATATCGATCATATATCATATATAATATCGTGTGTGTTTGTGTCATTGCAGTCATCAGATCAGGTCTCTGCAGTACAGCGTCACCGGTGACGTCATTCTGGTGGTGGCGGGAAACTCGCAGGCCAAAGTTCTGGACCGCGACGGATTCCAGGTCCTCGAATGCATCAAAGGAGATCAGTATATTGTGGACATGGCCAATACCAAGGTAACTTTAAAGACACATTTGCGTGTAGAAATCTTAAAGTAGGGCTGGGCGATTTGGCAAAAAATTTAAATCTCAATTTTTCCAGAGTGTTTGACCGATTCTCGATTTTTTACGATTTTTAACTAGTCAACTTGTAAATGTAACTACAACATGATTCAAGTAACTTTTTCTTTATTAACCCTCTAGTTAAAGAAAATGTATAATTTTGACCCATACAATGTATTGTTGGCTATTGCTACAAATATACCCCAGTATAAAGTAAAATAAAAAAGTATGCTTTTAAATATTTAATAATAATTGCTATACTACTTTTACAATAAATGCTGTTTTTTTAATTGTTTTAATAAAAAAAATTATATTTAAGTTAGCTATTAAATTATTTAAAAAAAATATCTGCTATCTGACCAATGCCTGTAATAACAAAACTGTGATGTGGTCTCTTTTATATCGATCATATATCATATATAATATCGTGTGTGTTTGTGTCATTGCAGTCATCAGATCAGGTCTCTGCAGTACAGCGTCACCGGTGACGTCATTCTGGTGGTGGCGGGAAACTCGCAGGCCAAAGTTCTGGACCGCGACGGATTCCAGGTCCTCGAATGCATCAAAGGAGATCAGTATATTGTGGACATGGCCAATACCAAGGTAACTTTAAAGACACATTTGCGTGTAGAAATCTTAAAGTAGGGCTGGGCGATTTGGCAAAAAATTTAAATCTCAATTTTTCCAGAGTGTTTGACCGATTCTCGATTTTTTACGATTTTTAACTAGTCAACTTGTAAATGTAACTACAACATGATTCAAGTAACTTTTTCTTTATTAACCCTCTAGTTAAAGAAAATGTATAATTTTGACCCATACATAACCCTCTAGTTAAAGAAAATCAATAATTTTGACCCATACAATGTATTGTTGGCTATTGCTACAAATATACCCCAGCGACTTAAGACTGCTTTTGTGCTCCAGGGTCACAAATGTTGCTCACTAATACTCACTAATTTATTCATCTATATATAGGCTACAGCATGTGCCTATGCCATGCCTCGTTTTTGTTAATAAACGTTATATAAACTAGTTTGTGATTGTAGCCTACTATTGTTGTTGTGCTTTTCAATTAAGAATAGCAATGAATCCACCTTTCAAGCATGTGTTTTAGTCTTAAAAAGTGATAGGTGTATCAATGTAAACACAACAGACAATTATCTTTTTTTGTAAAACGTGATGCCAAGATCGCGAATTCGAAAACGAAAGCGTCCGAAGCCCTGTTTATAACGCAGCAAAAGAGGAACTCCCGTTCACAAAATTAAAATCACAAATAATGCTGATGAAAAAAAAACGGGTTCAACGTTAACCACTTTTGTTACCATATAACTAGGGATGCACGATACCACTTTTTCCAGTACTCGCCCGATACCGATACTTTTATTTTTGGTACTTGCCGATACCGAGTACCGATACCAATATTTTCATTGCATTTGTAAATTTTTAAAATATTGGGTACAGAAACCAAAAGAGTATGTATAATGTTAGTTGGTTAACTTAATTTATCAAATAGATAAAGGCTGCCTTAATGACAGCCTGTAGTCTCCTGGGCATGCTGTCAACCAGGTTCATGCAAACCTGAACTTAAATTTTTTCCCAGACTCGGTCTGAATAATTTTTGGTCCCAAATTTGTATCAATTTGACTGGTAGTCCACTGTATGAAGAATGTTTGGGTATAATATATCACCGTTTAGTTTATTTTGCTATCCTCACTTTACATAAATGAACTATAGTGTCCTTCACCCACTAGTAAAAAAATATCAAAAATTATATCTGGTCTCTGAATAATTTTTGGTTTGACTGTATATCCTTCTGTTATTTTCACACTTAATTATGTCCATTAAAATGTATTTTACAAGTTTTTGTTTACTTTCACTGTCCATTTTTTTCTCTCTCTATGTTAGCCTACATCATCTTTAATTTATAGCATTAGAGCTGCTCTATTGCAGCGGCTTAGTACTGTAATCACGCGCTTTGCTGTAAAAATGCAGGGAACCACTCGCTATAAATCTCCTAACTGTGATATTTTCATAAATAGAAGTCGCGTTTTTTTTCATCTGAAACGTAACGGTTTATATTCCAAAGCCACTCATATAATGCAGAAACACTCATAAGAGTGAAAATAAATGACATTTATAGTGAATGCCCCTATAAATTCTTATATTTACGATTTAGTTTTAATCCAAATGATGCTAAGTGAGCGAACATCAATAAAGATCACATAACAGAAGCTCTCTCTCTCTCTCTCTCCCTCTCCCTCTCTCCCTACCATTAAGTAACTTGTGCATTGTTTTACTTACTTGTTTTTGACATATCCGACCGAACTACAAACTTTCCAGTGATGTCTGTGAGAAAGGTATATTCACTCGACAAGCTCGCTCGTCTGCGCCGCCAGCGCGCTCAATCCACTCAGCGTGCTTTTTTTATCAGCTCGCGCACTTCAGCTATACAGGCGTTAATACTGAATGTTTAACAGTATATTCATTGCATACATATACTTCGTAGACATCTTTAATCTCTAATAACCCCATTCTGCTTTCTGTTGTCGGTATTTCTTTGTCTGAATATGGCACTTATCACATGCTGTGTGGTATCGGCGTTTGGTATCGGGGCATTTTAACGAGTACGAGTACAGGAGCTCAGTATCGGGCCCGATACCAGTATCGGTGCATCCCTACATATAACTATAAACTATGATAACAGAAAAACTATTCATCAGCATGCATTGATTAATACTAAAAATTAATATTAAAAGAAAAAGTTTTCTCAAGTAGAACAGTGATTTTTAGCTAAAAGTGTGGTCCTTGGTGGCTCATAAAATGCAAGTCAATGGCTGCCGGCACTTTTAGTCAAAAAAGCATATGATTAAACACAAAATTAATCCCCGTGGCTCCTGACAATATATTGAGGTCTTATGAAGCGAAATGAACGGTCTGTGCAAGAAACTGAACATTATTTACAACATTATTACCTGTAATCCAGAGCCTGACACACTGGGAAACCTGATTCTTTTCTGTGAACTGATTCCTTCAGACAGTTCACTTCAATCAACTGGTTCAAATAAACGATTCACCAGTTTGTTTACATAATTACTCGATGACGTTACGTATATGCAATTATATTATTAAAGCACTCGATGTGAAATGTGGATATTTTACATCTCTAAAGCATACAAAGTGAATAAATGTGGTCTTCTTTAGATTTTTACTAGTTTGAGTAACTAGTAGATCTGTGCTGCTCGAGAAGGGAACTGATTCAGATGATTCAGTCCGATTTGGTGAACTGGTTCAAATAGTTCACCAAAAAGAACCGGTTCAAAAGAATGATTCGTTCGTGAACCGGACATCACTTCAGACCGTTTGCCTGAGGCTCTGGATTACTGGTAATAATGCTGTAAATAATGTTCCGTTTCTTGCACAGACTGATTGTTTCGCTTCATAAGACCTCGATATATTGTCAGGAGCCACGGGGATTAATTTAGTGTTGTCTGTATATGCATTTTTGACTCTCAAAGTGGCAGTAGCCATTGACTCACATTTTACCAGCGAAAAGGGCTCTTTTTGAGTGAACTATCCCTGTTGGAGCCATTTCTTTTTCTATTTTCATATTTTGGACTGATTTAATAATTTGATTAGAATTAAGTATGTTTGATGATTATTATTTGTGTATCATTTCAGTTTATTTGAGTTTTTGCTTTGAATGTTATGAATTTATGAATGGAGACTCTTTTTATATCATTGCAACTGAGACTTGTCACAGCACTTGCATATCATTGCTCTTTTGTTGATTTTGAATGCTTCCATTGTCCTCATTGGATAAAAGCGTCTGCTGAATGAATAAATGACTAAATGTAAATTTGCTGCTATAATCCCTTTAATTCTAAGGGTCAGAAATGGACAAACCAGTATGCATCTTATAGACGCTTTTTGGCTGATTTGCGCTCAGTATCTGCTCTGCTTGTTCACATGCTCGGAGTGTTTGTCAGTTCTCATGGTCTGTGTGTTTGCTGCATCTGGACGCTGTTTGTTGACTGAGGCGTAATGAGGTGTACATGAACTACATCAGAGAGGCCAGCGCACACTAAATGTTGCACCTGGTCCTTTGGCCCGTCCGCAGACACACTGTCCCTCTGTAATCAGTGTGTGAAGCGTGGCTCGCGTCACTAATGTAGTGTGTCGGCACGCCACAGTCGCTGCAGGACAAACTGTAATTAGGTTTGGGTTCGTTATGTACCCTAGCGAGTGCATTTCAGCGTCAGACATAAATATCGTTTTCTTCAATCATTGTCAATGTCTTGTTTTGCTGTTGAAATATGCCAACTGGACATCCATAACAGAAATACTTGAATTCAGTCTTTTATTTTCATAGTTATTACTTCCACATGTGAGCACACTTGGCGTACACTACAGACACACTTGTATACTATTGTAGCATTTATTAATATTACTTTCTTGTTTTTATATTTCATTTTAGTTTTTTTTTTTTTTTTGTAGTAATTGTTTGTGTTTTTGATGTTTTTTTGGGGTGGAGGGGGGTGCGTACAACTTTCTGCTCTCTTCTGCTCACCAAGGCTGCATTTATTTAATCAAAAATACATAAAAAAATTTTAAATATTATTGCAATTTAAAATAATGGTTTTCTATGTTAATCTGTTGTAAACCTGTAATTTATTTCAGTGATTTAAAGCTGAATTTTTCAAACTGAGATACATTGGGGTAAGTAATATTTAGTTAAAAAACAAAAAAGTAATTGATATTTCTACTCAAGGACACATTAAATGGATCAAAAGTGACAGTAAAGACATTTATAATGTTACAAAATAATTATATTTCAAACAAATCCTGTTCTTTTGAACTTTCTATTCATCTGTGAATCCTGAAAAATAAAATGTATCAGAGTTTCCACAGAAATTTGAAGCAGCACAACTGCTTTCAACATTGATGATAATAATAATAACAGCCATTATTAATAATTGAGCGCTAATGATAATTCATCTTTGCATCACAGAAATAAATTATATTTCAAAATATATTCAATAGAAAACAGTTATTTTAAATTGTAATAATATTTCACAACTTCTAATGTACTTTTGATCAAATAAATGCAGCCTTGATGAGAAGAAACGACTCTTTCAAAAACATAAAAAATCTGAATTATTAAAAAAAACACAACTAATAAAAAAAAATTTATAATAATAAATTAAGCTAAAAAATAACTCATTTTAGTACTTAAACTTTAATACTTATTTTAGTTTTTAGTTTAATTTTTATATTTTATTTTATGTCATTTAACACAAACAATATTTAATAGTTTTTAGTTTTTGTAGGTATTATTAGCGGTCAGTCATATTGCGTCTGTGGTCAGTAGCTCCAAACAAATCATCTTTTGTTTCCTGTTTAGTCACTGACGGACAGGAAGCAGTTGTGATGCATGATCCGTCCTCAAACTATGTGAGGATGGAGCCAGATATCTGCTCTGAATTAGTGTTTCGTATCCCATGAGGCCAGTGTGTGTCCTTGGACGTCGTGAAGGTCAAGTGAACAAATGCTGCAGAACATATTTGTGATGGCACGCTTTAATAATGCAGCATGTGCTCATCATTACAGACAATCACTGACAGCTTTATTTATTCTCTCAGAATGACTTTATAAAAGCCTTCTGATGCATTTCCTGTTCTTCGATTGGACTCGTTTCCTGTGTCTACATTAACACTTTAAAGTCAACATCGGAAACATGTTTTCTTCTGTAGCGTGTGAATGTGAAACCGAGTATTCATTCATTAGGAAATAATGTAGGACAGAACATCGTTTTATTCATGTTAGGCTGATATTTATTAGTAGTGGTGTTTAGTAAGAAAGATATGCATTATTCTAAAGCACCATTAATCATCCATAGTAAGACCAGAAAATGTATTCTATTCTATTATATAATCAGCGTTGACACATTGACGTTGATTCAAATTATTTATTTTTTTATTTATATGATTCAAATTATTTATTGTAACTTTATTTAGATATTATTTTTATGCATGTATGTATTAATATGATTCAAAGTATTCATTGGAATTGTGCAAATGTTATTTTTATTTATTTATTAACATGATTCAAATTATTTATTGGAATTGTATTCAAATTGTAGTTTTTTTCCTAGTATTTATTTATTTGACTCAAACTTTTGGAATTTTATCCAGATTTTTTTTAAATGTATTAATATAATTCAAATTATTAATTGGAATTGTATTCAGATATAATTTTTTATTTATTTATGTATTAATGTGATTCAGTTATTTATTGGAATAGTATTAACATTTTTATATTTATTTTATTCATATGATCCAAATTATTTTAATTCAGATTTTATTTCTATTCATTTATTTATTAATATGAACCAAACCTTTGGAATTGTATCCGGATGTATTAATATGATTCAAATTATTTATTGGAATTATATTTATATTGTATTTATTTGTTAGTGACTGGAATTTCATTCAGATTTTATTTTTATTTATTAATGTTATTTCAATTATTTATTGGTATTTTACTTAGTATGTATGTTTATTTATTTATGATTCAAATGATTTGTTTATTAATTTATGGGTCAAAGACGTTAAGATGTCCGCATCAAAATAAATGTACAAAAGTTTATAATTTTATGTCCATAGAAAGCACATTAAATGTAAATAAAGTGTCTATTTTTAAGGTTTCAAATAAGTTTTTGGAGAATAAAATGTCACAATTTGGTTGAAATAATGTTACATTGTCATTCAGTGTAACACAATATTTATGTAAAAATTCAAACAACATGCTTATTCTGACGTGTACATATTAATATATATATAAAATAAGAAGGGAGCAAATTAAATTTTATTGTGTTTTAAAGGAGTAAAAAAAAATTACTGACAAATGGGCAAAACCTAGGATAGTGGCACATTTTAAAAATGTAAAATTACAGCTAATTAGTATTTGGGGTGAAAGTAATTAGTCTTTTAATGTGTCATAAACTAATTTTTGTTGTAAATATGCCTGAGAAGATCGTTACACTGAATGACATTTTAGTGGGTCTCTTCTGTAAATCAGGGGAAAATTTATGATATTTATTTTTTGCTCAGAAAAACAAAAAAAACATTGCAATTAAATTAAACTGAAAACTTTTTACATTTTTTGGGGAAAATCAACAACAATTTAAAGCCGTATTACACTTATGTTTTTATGCTTAAACATTTTTTCGTCTTTGACCCTTATATGTTTTAATTAATTTACTAGAATTTTATTTGTATTTATTTTTTCCTGTTACTCAAATTGAATGTTGCTTAATTTGCACTTTGCATCCTGATGATCATCTTAATCTGTCGTCTGTCCTCTTGTAGGGTCACACGGCGATGCTGAACGACGGCTGCTGGCATCCCAAAATTAAAGAGGAGTTTCTGACCTGCTCCAATGACGGGTGAGTGATCGAATACCAATCCTCTCAGCTTATTATTACACGTTTAGTGAACATGTAAAGAGGCTCTTTCTGTCGTGGCACAACACACGTTGAGCTTTGCTTCCGCAGGCATTTTGTGTTTGCATACTTGAGTATGTTCATTGCCTTTCTTCAAACCATTTGTTCTTGAGTTTTAACCCATAATCCCAGGGGATTGTGGGTATTTCACTGGGTTTAGGCTTGTTGTGAGTGATTCAAAGTTTGATGTTAGTCACTGAAACTTTCCAAACAACATGGAGCCAAATGCATGATTGTCTTAATCAAATTTAACTCTGCTCTGAAATATATTCCTCAAACACAATCCATTCTCATAACAACGCAACAAAATCGATGTGTGTTTTTTTTTTTTTTATCAGATTTTATTATTTTTCTTTAAATATAATAGCATTTGTGGCAGTCATCATGAAAGTGAGTCAGATTGAATGATTCAGTGAGTCTTTTTGGTCAATTCAGGAATCGCTCCATAAAACTAATTTGTTCATACAAATGATCATCTTTTATTCTTTAATCATCCAGTCAATTAGTGAGTCTTAATTCTGATTCAGTGAGTCATCTGATAGTCTGATTCAAACAGTAACTCTTGTTGACTCCTAAAGACTCCTTGTTCATAAGAGTCATTTGTTCATAAGAATCAGTCTTTTGATCACATTTGATTGTTTACATTTGTTCAAAATAACATTTATGGCAGTCATCAAGCAAGTGAGTCAGATTTAGTGATTCAGTGAGTCTTTTCTCAGACAGGTTCTTCTGGCCATTCCAAGAATCACTCCATAAGTATAATTTGTTCACAAGAATATTTTTGATCATCTTTTAATATTTTTCTTTAATTATCCAGTAAGTTAGAGTATTTATTCAGATTCAGTGAGTCATTTGTTCGTCTGATTCAAACACTAGCTGTTTTTGTCTTCTTGACCAAATTAAAAATCTGTTCATAGGAGTCATTTGTGCTTCTTTTCGATCACATTGTAATGTTTTTCTTTCATTTTAATATTGTTTCTGACATTCATCCAGTCAGTGAGTCTGATAATTTATTTTATTTTTTAACCAATTCAAGAAGTCCATGAAAATCACTCATTCATGAGAAAAATAAGTCAAGCATTTAAGATGCTCTTCCAGTCAGTCAGTGAGTCATGTTCGCAATCAGGGAGGCATTTGTCAGAAAGATTCAAACAGTAGTTCTTTATGAGCAATACGAGAGTCATATGTACATAAGAATCAGTTGTTTTGATCAAGTTTTTCTTGAATTAAAATAGCATTTATGACAGTCTTCCAGTCACTCCACCAGAGTGATTCAGATTCAGGGATTCATTTGTCACACTGCTTTTTGTTTAATTCTGCAGTCATAAGAGCCATTTGTTTATAAGAATAGTAAGAATCATTTTTTTAAATCACATTTAAATGTTTTTCTTTTAAATAAAGTAACATTTATGGCAGTTATCCAGTCAGTAAATAAATCTGATTCAGTGAGTCATTTGTAAGACTGGTCTTTTTGACCAGTTCAGGAAAAACTCAGTCCTTTGTTCAAACATATTTTAGGGTTTTTAGAATAGCAATTTTTGCTGTGATTTTTTTTAAACATATTTAAGAATTGTTCCATAAGAATTCAAAAACATTTTACTATTTTTGTTCTTGAATTAAAACGGCAAGTTTTGCGCTCCAGTCAGAAAGTGAGTCTGATTCAGATTCAGGGAGTCAGTGTTTTTGTTTTTGTTTTTTTTACCAATTCAAGAATCTGTTCATAAAAATCAGTTGTTTTGATCACATTTCAGAGGTTTTCTTCAATTGAAATAACAATTCTGGCAGTAGTTTTGTCATTAACTGATTCTGATTAAGGGATTTATTTATTTATTCAAGAATCTGTTCATAAGAGTCATTTATTCATATAACATAGTCTGATTCAGCGAGTCATTTGTCAGACTGTTTTGGTTTTAGTTTTGTTTTTTTTGACCAATTTAAGAATCTGTTCATAAAAATCAGCTGTTTTGATCACATAACAATTCTGGAAGTAGTTTTGTCAGTAACCGATTCTGATTAAGGGAGTTTTTTTTTTTTTTCCAATTCAAGAATCTGTTCATAAGAGTAATTTATTCATAAGAGTCTTTTCGATCACATTTTAATGTTTTGCTTTATTTAAAGTAACATTTATGGCAGTAATCCAATCAGTAAATGAGTCTGATTCAGTGAGTCATTTGTAAGATGAGTCAGTTTTCACATTTTAGGGTTTTTCTTGGATTAAAGTAGCAATTATGGCAGTGATTTTGTCAAACCTATTTTTTTTGCAATAAGATTAATTTGTAATTATTTATAATTTATGACAAAAAATAAATATTTTTTTTCCTCCAATTAACAGCAAGGATGTCCTGTCAGTGAGTCTGATTCAGATTCAGTGAGTCATTTGTCAGACTGTTTTCTTTTTTGACCAGTTCAAGAGTTTTTTCATAAGAGTCTGTCTTTTTGATCGCATTTTAAGGTTTCTCTTGAATTAAAATAGTATTTATGGCAGTAATTTAGTCAGTAGTCTGATTCAGACTTACAGCCACTTTTTTCTTTGTTCATAAGAATCAGTCATGCTGTATGTTTTTTCTCACTTTTTGCGATGTTTCAGTGTTCACAGCCTCCAGACTACAGGCCTGTGAAATTTTCTATGCGTGTAAACCTGTGTCAAATCATGCCCTCGTTGTGTTCCTCTATAAAAGCGCTCTGGTTTTACTGTGCGTCTGAACCGTGGTGTTACAGATGTGGCTGTGTTTTATTCAGTGCTAATATAGATTCTGGAAGTCGTCGCTTGGCACGCAGCGGCGCATGTCTCAGGCGCGTTCAGAGGAGGAGGTTTAGCTTGAGGAGCAGCTGCAGATGTGAGCCGTCCCCGGCGGGGCATTATATCAGCGCTCAACGGGGGCCACATGTGTCCTGTGATTGTGTTGGGGTTAACGGGCCATGCAGGGGTCGAGATGGACTCGGCGCGGCGCTTTGGTGTGATTACCGTCCTGCTCGCTGTAGATTACACTGACAGACTGACACCATCGGTTCCTCTGGGTTCATGGGAACGATGAACCCGAGCGGCAACCTCCCGCTCTCTCTCGTGAAGCCAACACGGAAGTGACTAAATTGTAACCACTCTAAGTGCGTCTGCCTTGGGAAAGCTAGCGTGTCTGATAGTGATAACACTCGTTGCCTTCTCTAGTGCAGCTCAACCAGGTCTCGTCCCATTCGTCGATATTTGTGATATCACAAATCCCGGAAAATACGCGTTGTAGTCCAAACGAGTCGTTCGTTGTAGTTTTTGAAAAGTGATTTCTGTTAAATAAAATATCTCCTTTTGAAGTGGACTTTGAGCTTTGTAACTTTGCAGATCTTTTTTATGCTCAAACAGCAACATTACAGACTAACTAAAGTTGAAAAAGTGAAAAAGCATAATAGGACCCCTTTAATTTTCTTTATGCAAAATATAATGTGAGGAAGGTTTTCTGCAGTTCTCTGAGAGTTTCTCCAGAGTCAGTGATCTCAGCTTTCGTTCGGCGGCTGTCAGGTGATGAATTGCGATGACCTCCTCACTGCATCGTCCTCTCAGCCGTAACGCGGTAAAATCCTGGTGCGGTCCGCTGTGCTGCAGGCCGAATGCCGCGGATTCCCATCATGCCGCGCTGCAGTGAGAGCAGGTTTCTGGCTCCACACTAAAAGCTCTGGAGATCTGCCACCTGTTACAGCTACTACTCAGAAAACTCTCCACTGCTTTATAGCTATAATATTGTTGTTTCTCCTGCAGAATAAACAGCATGGAGCAGTAATAGCGGGACGGATCAGTTTTAATACGCGTGTATGAATTTGTGTGTATAAACACTGGTGAAATTTATGTGACCCTGGAGCACAAAAGCAGTCTTAAGTCGCTGGGGTATATTTGTAGCAATAGCCAACAATACATTGTATGGGTCAAAATTATCCATTTTTCTTTTATGCCAAAAATCATTAGGATATTAAGTAAAGATCATGTTCCATGAAGATATTTTGTAAATTTCCTACCGTAAATATATCAAAACTTAATGTTTGATTAGTAATATGCATTGCTAAGAACTTCATTTGAACAACTTTAAAGGTGATTTTCTCAATATTTAGATTTTTTTGCACCCTCAGATTCCAGATTTTCAAAATATTGTCGGATCCTAACAAACCATACATCAATGGAAAGCTCATTTATTCAGCTTTCAGATGATGTATAAATCTCAATTTCAAAAAATTGACCCTTGTGACTGGTTTAGTGGTCACATATTTGTTTTCTGAGGTGATGCTGAAATGTGGCTGATTTCTGGAAACGACCCAGAAACCGTGATGACAGACGTTCAGGAGGACTGTATTTATAAATGTTTTGAACGATTTTGAGATCTTGATTGTTCAGAGCTGCACAGCAGAGTGTATTTTTAGACGTGCACTCATTTGTTTCGGCCGTAGTGCTGAAGACGGATTAGGAGACATCCCATATGCTCGGGATCTTTGCTAAATTGCTGCTCTTATCGGAGTTAATTAACCTGCGGGGCTTTGGCCAAACGTCTCTGATATGTAAGAAGTATTAGGACTGTAAAACATCTCTTCTGCGATCAGATAACTTCTCACCGCTCAACAATGACATTATCATCTTGGCTCATTATTTAATTATTATTTTTATTTATTTATTTTTTAATCTGACAGTAATTTGACTAAAATTTATTGTAGATGGTAGTGAACTTATGAACTTAAGTTGCTGAATTTAGTAATTCATCCTCTTTAAAACAACACTGCTAAAAATATTAAAGTAATAGAATTTTATCATATTTATTTATAGTTGATTTAACTTTTATAAATTATAAATAAAATAGGTAATATTATATATATATAGGTGATATTATTTATCATATTATGATATAGTAGTATTTTCAGCACTGCTAAAATACTATGTACTTGATAAATAAGTAAAATTTACTTTTTATCAGTTTAATTTTCAATTTGATATAATTTATATTATATATCGCACTTCAAACTTAATTCAGTTTCTGTATATTTCCTACTTGCTAAAGGGCACAGGTAACGAAATATGACTTTTATTATAATGGGTTTATGTGAAGATTGTTTTAAGTTCGCTTAAATTAGAAGTTATTTTAAGTAGACTAAAAATGTTAAAATTGATAGCTCTTGTAATGTTGAATGGCTAGTCGTTAAATATTATTTTCCTAGAGACATCAGTAGTAGCCTATTGGTATCAGTGATACGGTCCTTCAGTCATAAAAAATATGCCATTATACAAATATTAAAAATATACTGTCTACATTAATTTGAATATTGAATGTAAAAGTATTGCAATGTACAAGTATTTTTAAAAACTTCAATGTTAGGTGGGATTAATCGTGATTAATTGCGATTAATTTCTGAAAAAAGGTGTGATTAATTAGTTAATTTTTTTAATTCGATTGACAGCACTAATATATATATATATATTTATTTATAACAAGATGTGAATATTTTGTTTTATATACCATAACCATCACCAATATATGTGACCCAAACACTAAGAATATCAGAACATTCCTTTTTTAACAGTTAGCAAAAAAGGTTTAAAAAATTATATATATATATATATACAATGAACACCCCCCGCCCACCCATTATAATTGTCTCCAATGTTTGTCAAAACATTTGTCATATCAATGTTAAATAAAGGTAGAATTACAATAATTTAATGATGATAATAAATAAAAACAATAATGTCCAGAAATGAAGCAAGAAAATAAGAGAAAGGAAAAATACACACAACAATTAATATACAAACTGGTCAATCATTAAAGCCTAACAAAGGTAGTGCATCAAGAAATGGGGCCCAAATATAGTCAAAGTACAGTATTTACATTAAATACAGTATTTTCTCAGGGGTACTATAAGATACAATAAGATACAGAGTAGGGCTGCACGATATATCGAAATTATCGAAATATCGCACATGTAAATATCGCAATATGCATATCGCAAGGGCGTGCGATATCGGAATCATTTTAACAATAGGCTATTCTGCCGCACACGTGCAAAGCGTGCGCACACACACACACACACATACACACACACAGAGAGAGACGCGTTTCAGACAGCGCGCGAACACCGAGTTGATTCGTCTTTCGCATCTCCTCATGTTTGAACAGACACACCAAGAAAGAATGTGAAACAAATTGGTTATATAATTTTCATTTTTAAATATTTTAAAATATAATTTAAATTGATTTTACACACTTTAAACAATATCGTATCGCATAACAAATACCGCATTTTTTAACAAGGTATCGCATATCGCATTTTTCTTCAATATTGCACAGCCCTAATATAGAGCATATGAAGAAGAGTTGCAGTAGATATTTGACATCTTTGACGCATGGCAGAGTTGTGACCCGTTTTCTGATGTGAAATGTGGTAATGTGTGTGAACTCAGTCTGTGTGGCCCGTGAGGATGGATTGGCGTGAGGGTCACGTCTGAATGGGTCGCTCCTCACAGAGCGAGTGTTGCGTGTCGTTCAGTGCACTCTCCACTGAAGCACAGCGCACTGTCGATTAAGACCATTCCCGTTTAATTGCTCCGAGCCTTTAAAAGCCCATTAATGGAAGCAGCGTTTATTGGGACGCACACACCGCTCTCGGCCCCTGAGAAACACGAGCAGCTCTTCATAATCAGTGAGCTGTTAAACACACGGGACGCTTTCATTCTGTCCTTTATTTCCATCCATCCGGGGAAGTTTTCCAGTGTCTCCGAACACTACACCACAGTGGGATCCGTCTGATTGTGAAGGGGCCCCGTCAGGAGCGTTAGGGGCCGCTTGCGTTCAGTCTGAGCTGTTTTTAAGTGGTTAGTCTGTGTAAATGTGTGTTGTGTTGGTGTGTGTCTGGTTAATTCAGCTTCTAGTGTAGTTTTAATAAGTATTTTTACAATTTTTATTAATATGTTCAGTTATATTCAAGATGTTCAACAAATAAAAAAAAACAAATTTGTATAATTTATTTATCAATGTACTTAGTATTTATAAATGTTTTTATATTATCTATACATTTTATTTATTAGTGTTGTATGTATTCTGAAATGTATTTATTTTATTAGTTTATTTTTCATATATTTTTTTATATTTTAAGTAACAATTTATAAATTTATGCATTTTATTTTTTATTTATATCTATTTAATTTTTTATTGTATACAGTATAACTAAAAATATATATAAACAGGAGGTATAATTCTATATAATTTTTATTATTTTATTATTTTTATTTTTTATATTCATTTTATTGTATTTATTTAGGATTATTTAAATTAAAAATGTCAATTATTTTAAACATGTCTGTGTGTGTATGTCAGTGTCACAATATATTATGAATAATGTTATAAAATATTATATATATATATTTTAAAAGACAGGACATGAAAACAAATTTGAATTCCTTAGCTGCACTAAACAATATTATGGTAAAATGTATTTTATTTATTTGAAGTTTTTAATATTTATTTATAATTTATTTAAATTTTATCAAATAAAATATATGTATAATATTATTATTATTATAATATTATAATATTTTTTATAGATTTTAATAACTTATATATATATATGACATTTATTATTATTATTATTTTATTTATTTTGCATGCTAACGCCCCATTTCTAAAAAATTATAATAAGACATATGGAAACAAAAACAAAAAAAACTACTTAATTAGCAAGGTGACTAGTTTATCCTGACCCATTCCTGTCTGGTATTGTATGAATTCAGCAAGCCTATATTTGTACAATGAGCTGCACAATTCATTGTAAGCACATCATTCATTTATGTGCAGTGTCCGTTCATAAATATATGATGTGTTTTTCGGGGAAGCGGCTTCATAAATCGCAGTCAGTGCTAATTACAGACGGCAGTGTTAATGCTTGAGACTCGCTGCGCATCACGGGAACAGCTGTTTATCTCGCGCGTTCAGATACTTTTGTAACGAGAGCCGTGTGTTTCCATGACGACCTGATTGCTCACCTGCTCCTCCTTCATGAGATCAGGTGCTGCCATCTGTGCCACTTATTTGCCATTTATTTCAGATTTAATATTTCAGTTTTTTAAAAAGAATATTATATTATTAGATATAATTGTATATACAGTATATGTAGTAGGGCTGTCAGTCGATTAAAATTTTAAATCTAATTAATTACATAATGTGTCGATTAATTAATCGCAAATTACATTTGGCTGTGAAAATACCCCCAAAAGATTATTTAAAGCTATTTTTGTGTTAAATGAGAAAGTATTAAGTAGACATTACAAATAGTAGCTTTAGAAAGACATATTTTATTTGATTCAACATAAAATTTATTACACATAAACGTTTAGGCTACAACGGCCTGTGGAACATAAAAGAAGATCATTTGAGAAACTTGATTTTCTTTTCGCTCATTCAATGGAAGTCATTGGTAACCAAAACAGCTTTGTTACCAACAATCTTCAAAATACCTTCTTTTATGTTCTACAAAAGAAAGTCATTCATGTTTGAGTAAATGATGACATAATTAAAAAATTTTTGGTGAACTATCCCTTTAAAGTTTTTTTTTCCCCCGTTTTTTTTAAATGAAAAAATACTCTAAATAAGAAACTAAAACTGCCAGCAGGTGGCGGTAAATGTCTTTATGAGTCTTTCATGCATTTGATTAGTTCAAACGGCTGATTCATTCAGGAATTCAGTAAATGGCTCACTTTATGAATGGGTCTATGAATCATTGATTCACACGATTCGTTCAAACTGCTGATTCATTCAGGAATTCAGTAAATGGCTCACGTTATGATTGGATCTATGAATCATTTGAATCATTGATTCGTTCAAAACGCAGATTCATTCAGGAATTCAGTAAATGGCTCACTTTATGAATGGGTTGAATGGGTCTAGGTTCACCCGATTCGTTCAAAACGCGGATTAATTAAAAAAACTAAACACCACTGTGTTGCTCTGACATGCACAACAATTCTGCTGTGGCTTTATAGGTAATATTTTTGTTGGCAAAACTGAGCAAAAACAGACAATATTGTGTTTAAAATATAACACAATATTAATTTATTTACTGAACTGTTGTATAAAATCACATTTGTAATCGTTATATTCGGGACAAACAGCACTCATGTGATATTGCTCTAGCTCAGGGGTGGGGGCTCATGTTGATCCTGGAGGGCCGGTGTCCCTGCAGAGTTTAGTTCCAACCCTAATCAAACACACCTGAACAAGCGAATCAAGGGC
>NW_015627390.1:551426-551990 GCF_001515625.1 Sinocyclocheilus rhinocerous
GTCATTCATTCATTCGATTCGTTCAAACGGCTGATTCATTCAGGAATTCAGTAAATGGCTCACTTTATGAATGGGTCTATGAATCATTGATTCACACGATTCGTTCAAACTGCTGATTCATTCAGGAATTCAGTAAATGGCTCACGTTATGATTGGATCTATGAATCATTGATTCACACGATTCGTTCAAAACGCAGATTCATTCAGGAATTCAGTAAATGGCTCACTTTATGAATGGGTCTATGAATCATTGATTCACACGATTCGTTCAAAACGCAGATTCATTCAGGAATTCAGTAAATGGCTCACTTTATGATTGGATCTATGAATCATTGATTCACACGATTCGTTCAAAATGCAGATTCATTCAGGAACTAAACTATGTTGCTCGGAGACGCACAACAGTTCTGCTGTGACTTTAAAGGTTCTCTGCAAAATTGAGCAAAAACACATAATATTGTGTTTAAAATATAACACAATATTAACAATATTAATACTGAACTGTTGTATTAAATCACATTTGCATTCGGGACAAACAGCGCTTGTGTGATATTTGTGATATTG
>NW_015627390.1:554528-556203 GCF_001515625.1 Sinocyclocheilus rhinocerous
GATTCATTCAGGAATTCAGTAAATGGCTCACGTTATGATTGGATCTATGAATCATTGATTCACACGATTCGTTCAAAACGCAGATTCATTCAGGAATTCAGTAAATGGCTCACTTTATGATTGGATCTATGAATCATTGATTCACACGATTCGTTCAAAATGCAGATTCATTCAGAAACTAAACACCTCTGTTGCTCGGAGACACAACAATTCTGCTGTGGCTTTATAGGTAACATTTTTGTTGGCAAAACAGCAAAAACTGACAATATTGTGTTTAAAATATAACACAATATTAACTTCTTATTTACTGAACTGTTGTATTAAATCACATTTGCATTCGGGACAAACAGCGCTTGTGTGATATTGCTCTCGCTGCTGGTGTTATATCGATTATCATATGATATATGAGACAAAAACTCATACAGGAGCATTTTTGCCCCAATATCTTGAATTTTAGGGCATAACTGCATTTATGGAGTTGCCCTGCATCATATTTGTCAACAGATGATGTACAGGGCCAGTGCGTTAAATGCGTTAAAATATTTTAAATATTATATATTGAATATTATGAACTTAAAATTTAATATTTATGGTTTATATATTTTATATTTACCTGTTGTTATATAATGTTGGATTTACATTTTAGAATGTTTTTTTTTTTTACTTATTTTATATTTATTTATTTATAATGTGTAGTTTTGCATTGTAATGATCATTTTGCATTGCAACTGTAGTTATAGAGTAATTATTTATTATACATATTTTTAAAATAATAAAAAAATAATTATTATGCTTTTCAGAAATGATTTCTTTAGAAAGAACATTTGCAATAACAGCTGGAATGTATCTTCAGAAATTCCAAGAAATTTAATTCATAAACGGTTTTTGTGGCAAATAATGACAAAACAAAGATCGAGTTGTTTGTAATGTTCACCTTTATTGTTGAGCCCTACATTATCAGTTTTTATTGTCTGATCCACAATGCATTTAATTCTGGTGAAGAACCGCCCACTTAAACAGGAAGAGACTGTCTGAGTGACGCGAGAAGCGACCAATCACAGCTTGTTCTGTGTTCAGGTGTGGTTTATCTGAAGTCATGTGATGCGGTTTGTTATCTGGCAGTGCATTACTGCATTCGGAGGATCTTCATGTGGCTCTTTGGTGTTGGTCACAGCTGTAATGTGTTCAGCAGATGAAGGGAAGAAAATACGGATCCTTAAATTACTCAAACATAGTGCTGGGCGGTATACCGGTTCATACCGAATACCGGTTTTTATTTTTGTTATGATATGAATTTTGAAAATACTGCAATACCGGTATATTTCACTTAAACAACGTTCGGAACTTTAGCACTAGATTTAGCAACTTTCAGACCCTTTTAGCGGCTTTCTTCCATAGAATATTCATACTGACAAACCTAGCGACTTTTTTGGATAAACCTTAGCTATGGTTCAGTTGGAAGATTTCGCCAGTGCTGTCCCGCGAACGCGAGGTCTGACTTTCCCGGAGAAGTGTCGCCTCTCTCGGCGTCTGTTCTGTGCAGTGAGCGGCAGAGAAGCAGCGCATTCAGTTAGCCGCACCGCGGCCGACTCGTCAGTAAATGAGTACAAAACAGCGTTTCCTAGCACCTGTCGCTTACTGATTGTTTGGAATTATAAATATGAGCGTAGTTCGT
>NW_015627390.1:556393-570799 GCF_001515625.1 Sinocyclocheilus rhinocerous
GAAAATATGGTTAACACCCGGTCATGCATGAAAAAAAAATACCATCTTGTACCGTGAAACCAGTATAATTTTGAAAAATACCGTGATATAAATTTTTGGTCATACCGCCCAGCACTACTCAAACATGATACTGAACAAATCATTCTGGCTCTGAAATCTGATTGGATGAGGCGCTTTTGAAGTCTAATTCAAACCTCAGCTGAATTCTGTATTAATGCATTGATTATTGATTCATAGATTTATTTTCCAGTGTTTCATTATTTGAAACTGTCAGTGGCTGATATAAGGATGTGGACAATGTCCTTATTTGTGAAAAATGTCATTCATTCATTCAATTATCCAAATAAATAAATATAAATATATAAAGTAAATATTATAAAAAATATTTCAAATAATTATTCATTTAATTATCAAATAATTAAATTAATAAAGAACAGTTATCAAATAAATAAATAGTAAATCAGTATCTGAAAAATAAATGAGCAATAATTATCTGATAAATAATAATTAGCTAATAAATAAATATACAGTTTTTTATTTATTGTGTTTTTTAATATTTTTAAATAATGATCAAATGAATAGCAAATAAATACTGATTGAATAATTAAATACATATTATCTAATAAATGACAATGATCAAATAAATAAATAATAATTAGCTAATTAAATCAATAAAGAGGAAATATCAGATAAATAAAAAATAAATAAATCAATATCTGAACAAATCAATGATTAATAATTATCTGATAAATAATAATGATCTAATTAAAAACTTATTTAATTGTTTGAAGAAATATAATTTTTACTTATTTATTTCATTATTATTATTTAAAAATATTTAAAAAATCACAATAAGTATGATTAAATAATAATTATCCTCATAAATTAATAAATAAATAGTTATGATAAATAAATAATAATCTGATACAATAACAAAAATTATTATCTGATATATATAAAACATGATCTGATAAATAAATATACAGCATTTTTTTGTTTAATGTCACAAAACGTCTGTGGAAAACACTGTTGCAGGTTTTTGTGTGTTTTTTCACAATGTCAGAAACACACCAGACACTCGCTGCGCGCTCGAGATCTGCTCATCCGATTAATGAATGATTATCCCATGAATTATTCTCTTGGACTCTCATTTCTCTCAGCCGCTCTTAAACTGCATTTTCTCCACTTTTCTTCACTTTTAATTTATTTGCCTCATTTACTGCAGGAATGTTTCTACAGCAAAGAAACACAACACACCAGACACCTTCATTGTGAAAATGATGGCAAGCATCTTGAATTATGCGTTAATGTTTTTCAAATTTGGAAACTGACGGGATTTTTTGGCACCTTTTTCAGTCTGTAAAGTAAAGTGTGTTAGTTCGGAAAGTTGAACTTGTTGACATCTGTTCTAGTGTGTCAGCTGTTTATCTGATGATTAGCACTATTTTTTTATTTAATATTTTATTTTATTTACAATGCATAATTGTGTTTTATTTAAAATAAAATATATATATTTTAATTTTTATTATAAGAATAAAAGAAATAATTAAAGAAATAAGAATAAAATAAAATGTATGTTAGTTAATTTTATTTAAAAAAAAATAAAAATGGTAAAGTAATAAAAGTGTTTTATTTTTTATTTTATTATTTTATTTTACCCTGTAAAGCCTGACATATTAAACAGTAGTCAGATTTTGTTTTGATGTTGTTTACGTATGTGTTTTTGTTTGGAAAGTTGAACTTGTTGACATCTATACTAGTGTGTCACATATCATTACATTATTGTATTTTATTTAAAATAAAATTGAACTTGTTGACCTGTACTAGCGTGTCACAACAGTTTATCTGATGATTAGTACTTTATTTTTTATTTTTATTCACAATATTTACATTTATTTAAAATAAAAAAGTTTTTTATTTACAATAATTGTTTTATTTTAATTAACATGAAAAATGTTTTTCTTTACAATATTTAAATCTGTTCTTTTTTTTCTCTGTTTTCTCGTTTCAAAAAATAAAATAAAATGTAAATATGTCAAATACAGTTATATATTTGTTTAATTTAAATGTTAGTCATTTTTTGAATCCGTTCTCGTCTCGTTCTCAGGACGGTGCGGACGTGGGACTTGAACTCGGAGAAGAAGCACAAGTCTGTGTTCAAGCCTCGATCGCAGCAGGGCAAGAGAGTGATTCCCACCTGCTGCACCTACAGCCGTGACGGCAAACTGATCGCCGCCGGCTGCCAGGACGGGACCATCCAGATCTGGGACAGGAACCTGAGCGTAAGTGCGCCTCTTCATCTTTATCTTTACGCTGCGCTGTTATCCTGGAGGAGACACGGGAAGTGAGACGGCTAATAAAAGGCTGCTGTTCAGCGTCACGCCAGTGTGACCGTCCCAGGGGTCAGAGGTCAGAGGTCATCAGAGCGGTGCTGTGTTTTACTGCGTTTACTGTGGTTCTGCTCAGCGTGGGTGTCCGACTGCCTCGTCTCCAGCCTGACGGGGATGAATAGGGCAGGAGGGACGCTGATTTGTTGCTGTTTGTTTGGTCAGGACATCCCGCCGGTGTGTGGTCTGACAGAATATATGAACATTCTCCAATCTCCACTTCAATATTCTATTCTCAGAAAAGTGTAATTTAAGTGTTAATTTCTGAGAGAGAGAGAGAGAGAGAGGCTGTGTATGTAAGAGTGAAGCTGTGGCTTTAATTGCTTTAGAAACAATGATGCTACCAGCTCCTTGTTGAGAAAGACAATGTAGCTCTTGAGCGATTAAGCTATTTTATTGATAAAATTGCAGGGCAGCGCTGAGAAGTTTGTGTTGCTGAATGTCTGTGTGTGCGCGCGCAGCGTGATCGGTGTGTGTGTGCGTGAGATTCAGTGAAGAATCTTTTTTAGTTTAAAACTCTTCCAATTTTTATTTTTATTTTTTAAATGTAGAAAGTGTGTTAATTTGTGCAATGATAACCTACCAGCAATGTTAAGATGATTTTTCTTATATTAGAATGACTACATTACAATATAAATTTATTAGAATGAGTACATTATTATTTATGGGCTTAAAAACAAGATGCAAACAATGCTCCTTGTTGAGAAAGACAATGTAGCTCTTGAGCGATTAAGCTATTTTATTGATAAAATTGCAGGGCAGCGCTGAGAAGTTTGTGTTGCTGAATGTCTGTGTGTGCGCGCGCAGCGTGATCGGTGTGTGTGTGCGTGAGATTCAGTGAAGAATCTTTTTTAGTTTAAAACTCTTCCAATTTTTATTTTTATTTTTTAAATGTAGAAAGTGTGTTAATTTGTGCAATGATAACCTACCAGCAATGTTAAGATAATTTTTCTTATATTAGAATGACTACATTACAATATAAATTTATTAGAATGAGTACATTATTATTTATGGGCTTAAAAACAAGATGCAAACAATCAGAATATTGTACCTGGTGGTGAGTGCCCAATGTTAACATGAACCTCTTATCGTGACATAGGCAAAACAAATTTTTGGGCCCCCCCATCCCTATTAATATATAATATTACCACCCCAGCAAACAAAAATATTTCGTAATCAGTGGAAACCCTTACATTGTTTTCTATCGCAATAAGCGTTTGCGTTCAGTCAATAAAGATCAATTGAAGTTCTTAATTTGTTTGAGAACTGAGAAAGACCATTCCATTAATAAGCTCCGGCGTCGTGGCCACATTACCACTTCGGGAGTGCATTATTTCTCTAATGATTTTAACGGCCTGGAGTCACATCCACACCTCAAGACATTGTTCAGATGATTTATTTCAAGACATCTGTCACGTTTCCGTCCTGAAATCTCGTGTGTGTTGAACTAATTTCTTATGCACCTCATAAACCTTCCTTTGCAAATTCCAAAACGTCATTTTAGAGCTAATAACAGAGGCTTGAGCCATTGATATGCAGGCTAATGCAGTTATTAATGCAGTCTAATGCGGTTATTAGAGAGAGAGAGAGAGAGATTTAAGCATGTGTGTGAATACCTGCGTCTGTGCGTCTCTCTGCAGTGTTCAGCAGCAGCGTCTACTAATAGCGAATCTGTAAGTTGAACTGCTTCAAGAACCTAAAACCTAGCGTTTTAGCTGTGAAGCTATTTTATTGATAAATTCACGGGGCAGCGTTGACAACATGTTTGTGTCCACGTCTCCGCGTGTGTGCGCGAGTGCGTGTCTGTAATGTGTGTGTGTCTGTGAGAGAGAACGGGAGAAAGAAAGCATGATTTCCGTACATAAAAAAAGGTGGAAAACATGGAAATAGGCTAGTTGTCATTTTTTACCCTATTGTTTGTTGTATTTATTTGCTCAATGTCTTCTGGGGTTTTGGTTCTTTTACTGTTGTAGATAGCCCATAGTATAACAAAAAATATTATATATCTCTTCATTGTGTTTGGGCCCCCCTGGACGAGCGAGCATAGGCACGTGCCTAGAATGCCTATGCGTAAATCCGGCCCTTATTATTGTACTGTGGTGCAGTTATGGAGGCCCTTCATAATGGAGAGGTCAGCTGCCTGCTCTGGCAATAGTTAGAAATGGCCCTATAGTATGCAGTGTTTAATAAACAGCTGTTTTACTAAATTCTGTTGAGGTGAAATTCAGTGCAGTCCTGTATCGTGATACGCATCGTATCGTGACTTTGCTGGTGATGCACAGCCCTATTAATCAGTAATAAATGAATCAAATGAAAGTGAGCTCATCACTGCTCTGTGTAGTTTGGCGTGTGAGGAACGTTCTCCTGTGTTCACATTCAGTGTTTGTGCTGGAGAAAGTGACTTTGTGCTGTTGTTTTTTTGGGGAGAGTGAAAATGAGCTGGATTTGACTAATACCACAGACTGAGTGAAAACAGATCACAGCACAGACTGCAATTATATGCACAACAATAGTCCAGTGTTATGATGGGTTCAGACTACACGATATTTTTGTCGGTCACGATAGTCACCGTGTCAGATTACACGATTATTTTTCAATTAATAATACGAAATAATACTACTACTAATACTAATACTACTACTACCAGAGTTGGGTATAACGCATTACTGTATTCTAATTACTTTTCCTGATAAGGCAGTAATGTAATGCGTTACATTTTAAATTGATGTAATTTGATTACAGTTAACAATGTCAATAAAATTACGTTACTTAAGTTACAAATGCAGTGTTAAGAAAAAATATGCAGTAAAATGCATTTTAAAATCATGTTTTGTGCGTCAGTATGCCCTTTAATAAATCACCGGAGAATGCGAGTTAAAAATGGAGACGAGTCCTACAACATTTAGATGCAATGATCATATTTCTAAATGTTGCACTCGATTTCACATATTTTAGTCTGGCATTATAGTTTGGGAAAAGTTCAACTAGTAAATGTGTACAAGTTTGTCACAATAACACTAATATAAGTAAAAATAAAGACTCATCAGAATGAGATCAGATTACTTTATCAGAGAATATTTGTTTTCGATATGACTTCATTTAAAAGCAGATACATCAAGCTATCTTTAGATAGTTTCTCATGTCTGTGTGTCAAGTATTCGCTTGAGTTTTCATTCATTTTAGTGGCGTTTCAGAAAGATATTCACAGAGACTGAGACGACTGAAAGCGCACCCTGTTTATTTTCTTTATTTTACAAAAGCACAGGGTTTTGTTTTTAGTGTATGCAAATAAAAGTAGACCCTTTACGGTTTCAAATGGTGTATTATTCTTATCTGTACGATCAAAAATGACAAAACATTTTAAAACTTTTTGCTGTTGTCAGGAAAAAAATTCAAGTGATCGTTCATGTTTCTGTTTTGATACTTAGTCCTATGTAATTTTTCAGTAAATATTAAATTACTGAAAGAACTATGAGTTTCACTTTGCAGTGTATTTTTTAGGTTTGATGACTTGAAACAGTAAACTTGAAAGTAAAGTAATTAGTAATCTGATTACTTTTTAAATGCAGTAATCAGTAATGTAATCAAATTACAATTTTAAAGAAGTAATTAGTAATTTATAGTGGATTACTTTTTTTGAGTAACTTACCCAACACTGACTACTACTACTACTAATAATAATAACAATAGAAAATGTTAATATAATTTTTCTGTTTTCTGTTGAAATATATTTACAGTTGAAGCACATTTAAAACATTTGTTGGTCATTACATGGCATCCAGTGTAAAATCTAGTCCTGAACAGAAGCTATTTAAGACCAGCTTTATTTTATTTCATTACATTTAATTGTATTTCCATGGTAGCTGACATGTCATTAGACTATAAACAATCAGACAAACATTTAAAAAAATATATTTTTTAATTTTATTTTACAGCCATTAAAAGCACTATCATGAACTAAGTGTCTTATGAGCCACATTTTCAGTTCATTGCACTTTTGTGTGTTATTGTTTAAAGAAATTAACGAGAATCAACGAGCCAAATTGGGGGGAAAAAAGTAAACAAAAAGGCAGTTTATTGGTTTATGCTTATTACATAAAGCAGTACTTTTTTTGCTGTAAAGCTTGCAAACCATAGAATGAATTCTAACTGGAGAATAGAACTTAGTAGTAAAATAATGCATGTAAATGTTGCATTTTTCCTCTCTTGTTTGCTAAATGTTTTGAGTAGCAGTTAAAGTCACCTTCCTCTTATTAATTTCCAGCTGAGGTCATTGACATATGTGATGAGAAGTGTGTAGCCATGTCTCTTAGCAGGTAAAAAGTCGTTGTTTCAGCCAACTTCAGATTGTAGATTTTCGGCTCTTGACCCCTCAGCGGACGTGACTCATTGGCTTTGACGTTGATCTGTTTATTATCAGGATCCCAGAGGAAATAAGCAGGTGAGAGAGAGAGATTTTCATAACTTCATTCACAGCTGTGCTTTACTGCATTGTATGGCTGTAATGAAAAGAGCTCTAGAAACTCTTCCGAAAGCAATTTTAATAGATTGAGTAGGTGTCGTTCAGTCACTCAGAATTGTTGTTGGTCTTTTCCCATGACATGGCCACTTTGATGGATGTTATTGCCACATTCTCCACAAACTTCATTCCCAACAACCGTGGAAAGTTTACATCAGAGTTCCTCAACGAGTGAGTCGAGCCCCAAAAATGAGTCTCAGATCTGTTCTGAGCTAAAACAACAATGCGGATTACCTGAATACTAAAAATAAAATACAGCTATAATTATAGATCATATAACAATAAATAAAACATTTGTGTTGTTTTATGTTTTATCAACTCTTGTTTTTGTATTATGTATGTAATAGACATTTATAATAAAAATATTTAATAGAATGTAATTATTATGTAAGATATATATATAGTGCCTTGCGAAAGTATTCATACCCCTTCATTTTTTTTCATGTTTTGTTATGTTGCAGCCTTATGTAATTTCTTTTAAAGGGGTCATATGATGTTGCTAAAAAGAACATTATTTTGTGTATTTGGTGTAATGAAATGTGTTTATGATAAGTTATATATTTTGCGTGAAGAAAATAAATGAATATAGCAATTTTACGTCATTATTATTTTTTGCATTTAAAATAGTTTGCATAAAGAAAAAAATACTGCTGCTCTACTCGTTCTCACCGCAGGTGTGGAGCTGTTATTGAAAACAGTTTTTATTCCCCTGCGCTGTAGTTCCTTTAATAACTTTTCCTTCTAAACAAAGCTCTAGAAAAACAAGCTCCGGACGCTGTTGAATTGGCCTGTCGCGAGCCATTAGCGTCGTTACGTCTGAGGGGACGAGGCCTTAATTGGCAGCAGGAATGCGAGTTAACGCAGAGCATATGGCCGTGCCGTAAATACCCATCAGCCCCTGTGCCGGACAGGCTTGAGTGGCTGTGAATGAGGGACGTGACGGGTACAGGACAGACCGTGAATAACAGGCGCAGCGGAGCGAGTCGCCGCCTAAATGGCTTCGCTGGTTTTTTTTTGGTGGTTTTTAGCTGTTCAGAGTCACTGTGAGTCAATCATTGGTAGCTCGGCTCCTGAAGAGCAAAGCACTGACTCAGAACATAGATGTGTTGGTTTGAGGCGCCCAACATGTCAATCTTCTGACTAGGGCTGCCCTCGACTAAAGATTTGTCTGGTCGACTAGTAGTGCAGATGTGATCAGTTTCAGCCAGACCTTGATCTCCTGTGGGGAGATATTGGGACGGACAGATGGATTGATCCTGGAGATCTCGGTTTGCTCATTGATTACGGGGTCATGACCTCTCATCAGTCGGACTCGTGTCTCGTGTTCTTCAAAGCTGTGAGGTGATGTCTTCTCATCTGTGTGAAGTTCATCTTGTGTTTCAGAACAGATCGGATCCGTCTCTGACAGGTCCTGTATGAATGTCAGCTCGTAATGTTATTTAAATATACTGTAAATCAACATATTGTAATGCATATTTTTTATTATATTATACATCATAAAAATTAGAAATTGCATTATAAAAATGATATTATATCCATATTATATTACATTATACTACCTATTCATGGTTACAATTTTTAAGGACAATAATGCATTAAAATACAAAAATAATACAGCATTATAAATATAGATTTTACATATTGTAAGGCCTTATCTTTCAATTTATAATCATATCCTTGATTTAATAATATTATATATATATATTACAGGCTATACTTCAAATTATATTACATTATAGTATGCTATATTATCATATACTGTATTATATATTATACTATACTATATTATATAGCATTATAGTATACCTGGACATGGTTATGAATTTTAAAGAGTATAATGGAGTAAAACACATAAAATAATTCAACACAAAATTATTTATATGTTAAAACATGTTCTGTAATCAGTTCAATGTGCTGTTTAATATAATATGTAATATAATAATTTGTCTAATAAAATATATAATGCAACAACAATATGTAAAATTATATATATATATATATACTAATCAACATTTGAACTTTTCATCAAAGTTGTCCTAAAACCTAAAACCAAAATGTGTTCTTGTCTTAGGACAACTTTGATGAACTACTACATGTTGACTACTGTGTGTGTGTATATATATATATATATTATTTTGCATATTATATTACATTATAATTTACCTATTTATGAAGTATAGAGTTTAATGCATTAAAACACATAATATAGGATATTAAATTAGTTTTATAACATGCTTTATTTAACAATTAATAATTTATTTTTAACTCTAACCACAGTTTTAATACTTCATAATGCACATATATTTGCTGGTACACCAGCAAATTATAATGCCTTAAAACACATGATATAAAACAAAACCGGGTGTAGATCATGCATTATACTCTTTTAGAGCGTAACAATGTGCATGTGAGTGTTATAATGTGTTTTAACTGAGGTCACGGTTATTCACAAGAGCATGCAAGAGTTTATAAGGCAATAAAATTCATTGCAAACACCTTTATGGAGTGTAGCGCATGATTCCCGTGTCTTCCTCGGGAAGTCTCATGGCTTGTAGACGTATTAAGACGTTCGTTGTTGCTTTGATGCACTTCCTCTGTTAATCTGTTAATCTTCCAGAAGAACAAGCACACCCTGAAACCCAACACACGTCCATCAGGAAACCTCTTATCAGCCGTTCCTCACATACCTCATCACACTCACATGGGTTTGGTTACTTCCTTCAAATGGCCTGATAAAGTTAGCGCAAGTCCTCCCAAATTTAACCTGCTACGGTTACCTATAGCCAGACAGTGTTGGGGAGTAACTAGTTACATGTAACGGAATTACGTTATTTAATTACAAAATAAATGTGATTGTAATCAGTTACAGTTACTGAGAAAAATAGTAATTGTAATTAAATTACAGTTACTTGTGAAAATGTTAAGTATTACAAAAGGGGTTAAATCTGAATTTTATTCACACACACTCATGTACAGATTTAATTGATTTTTTTTATAAATTGCATTGTCTGCTCTAAAATATGAGACAGCAATGTTTCAGGAGCTTAGGACACGTGCTTATTCAATAACTGTTTTATTTCCTATTTGGATTAATGCATTTGCTTTATTTTCCCAAGCCATTGTTATATGCCAGTGTTTCCGGTCATAACTATGCATAGATTTGATTTCAAAAACATTATCATAGCTGTTAAACTATGTCTTGTTATGGTTTTAAATCTTTATTTAACCTCAGAATGATCTCAAAGTAAGTCTGATTTTTTTGGTGGCGGTGCTTTAAAATTCAATTATTATAATCTTAATACAAGTGAACAAGGATTTCGAAATTCTGACAGTGTTGAGTAGACTTGTGCCGGTATTCGGTAATGCGATATATCACGGTAATGAGTATGCACGATATTCAATGTGATATAATCTAATTACGAGTACTCGGATTACGTAATCCAGATTACATGCAATCAGTTACGACCCAGCACTGTTACATATCACAGGTTTCTGCTGCTGCACATGTATGTGCGTGATCATCGTTCATAACACTTCATCGACACTCGAGCAGTAGATCATCCTCGTTTAATCAGAGAAATCAATCTCAGAAAAGCAATTAAAGCGCAGGCTGATGTAAGCCACTTTGAAAGGAAGCACATATCCGTCGCTCGTGAGCTGATTGTTTTCCTCCAGCTGCTGAGACATCGGGTTTCATTTTCAATAGCACATCTGGGTGAGTTTGTTCACACTTGAACGTCTTCAGACACTGCAGGACAACGGGAGGCGTTTCTGTTCCAGCGTTGTGAGTCTAGTGGAGAATATCATGAGAAAATGAAGCTTTGCCTCTTTATCATTATTAGATTGAACTGTTCTAAGTGTCCTGAATGCTGCAGATCTCATTATTCTGGCTTGTTCTGAATGGCCCGATTAGACAGGAAGAGACCAACACTCATTTAGAGGCGAATTTGTAACACTTCACATTAATATTATGCATTACATATCATGAACTAACAAAGAACAGTGTTTTTTTAGTTAAACTCTAGGAACTATGAGTAGTCCAAGGTCACAAGATCTCAAGTTTCAAGAAGGGGTATACGGAAGCAATAAATCAGTATTGAGGTGTCAGGTTATTGAGGGCTTTATAGACAAATAATACGATTTTAAAATCAATCCTATATTTGTCAGGGAGCCAGTGCAGGGCACATTAAAATAAGAGTTATATGGTCTTACTTTTGTTTCCCTTCAAGCAGTCTAGTGGCTGCATTTTGAACCAACTGAAGATGAGAAATGGAATATGAAATAAAATATTTAAAAAATTCAAATTCAGTTTTATTTGTTTAACCAAATTCTGTTTTCTAGTAATTTTCTGGATTGGATAACATTCAATAAATGTTAGTAATCAAAAGAATCTCCAATTAATTGATTTTATAAAAATGTATTAATTATTATTATTTATTTTTTCAGAAATATAGTGTTGTGTATTTACTTTTTTCTGGTAAATACATTTTGGTAAATAATTCTTCAGGTAAATTTTCCTTTAAAAAAATATTTTTGCTATTAGTAGTACTGTCAATACATTAATTAATATATTTCTGTCACAGTTTCTTAAAGCTAAACCAATCTTTTATTTTGACGGGTTGCTGTGAAGACCTTTAAGTTTCTGTTTGTATAAGATGTGACAATATATTTTCTCAAAAGAAATGGTAAAATGCTCATTAAGTGACTCTCAGAGCAGCTCTGGAGATTGTTTATTGAGATTGTTCAGACTTGAGGCAGCACTCTGAAAACACAGCGAGTATATTTGCGGTTTAATATTCAAACATTAGTCCATATCGCGTTTTCATTCAAGTGTACTCACCTAATTTTTATTTAATCATCCAAAATTTAGCAAATTACGTGACATTACACATTATACAGTAAATTGCATTTTTATGACCTGATTCTGTGATTCTGTCTGCGTTTTCCACATCGTGGAAATCATAGAGCCCTAGATGCCCAAATTTGTGGCTCACTGTGTATTATATGGGGCTAAAATCAAAATTAAAAGCACCGTTTTCCTTATGACCAAACATAATAATTTCAGATTTATTTTCATTTAAGTGTAAAGAATGCTTGAAAGCCATGACTTAAGTTTTTTTAGGCAATCTAACAGTGGCTGAAGAGAGTGTTTATTATTGCACTGTAATTGAAGATAGAGCTGGCTATCATCGGCATATAGATGAAAAGAGACACCATATTTTACAAAAGAATAGAGGCCAAGAGGAGCAAATACAGGGAAAACAACACAGGTCCAAGGACTGAACCTTGCTGAACTCCACAACCGAGAAGAATGTTAGTAGATGATTAATGCCCAAAACAAACAATAAAACATCTATTTGACAAATAAGAGCGAAACCACTGTAAAACAGTACCACAAAGTCCCACACAAGACTCTAGGAGTGACATAAGAATGCTTAGGACGAGAGCCATGGGTTTCCCTGAAGACTTTTAAAAGAGCAGATTCAGTGCAATGTAAAGTGGCTCAAACACAGGCGTGTGGAGGAGCATAAGACAGAGTATAAGCAGTATGAGCCATCTGAGATCTAATAGCCATGACCTTGTTTGTGAAAAACTTTCACCAAGGGAAACAGAAGGCTCAGGGAAAAGTTTAACAGGAGGATTTAGTACAATGGTGGAAAAAAGGACACAAAGTTTGTGCCAATTTTTAGTGATCAGATCAGAAAAGTATTTGCACTTAGCTGCCTTCTGGAACATAGTAATAATCTCATATGAAACCTGCAGTTTATCATTTTTCCACTTGCTCTCAGTTCGTCTGCAGGCCTGTCTGAGAGAACGCGTTGTTTTCGTTATGCCAGAGAACTGGCATCGACTTATGATTTCTATGCTTTAACGGAGCAACACTGTTCAGAATAGAGGCACAAGAAGAGTTGAAGTAACTGAGATGTTCATCAGCATCCCAGTTGTGTAGTGTTGATTCCATTTCTGAGGAATCCCATACATAATGATATGCTGCAATTAACTCGCTGGACCATGTGGTAAAGGTACGAGACATGCGCGCCAAAGGCTGATTTCTTAGAGTTTGGCAAAGGTATGGTACAGAGAAAATTACAGGCGCATATGATTAGAGAAGTTTCTTCTTTTTTTTCTCATTGCAATTTTGAAGTAGCTTTTATTTTATTTTTTATTTTTTTTAGTTTACAATTTAATAATTTTGTGTGCTTTTGTCATTTTTATTCGTTTTCTTTAAATATTTAGCCTAAAGTGAAATAAATCAAATGAAAAACAGATAAAATAGTCATAAATTAATAAAATAAATGCAAATTAAGTCAAATAAAGATAAATAGAATTAAATAAACTGATAAAATAAACTATAAATTAATCAAATAAATAAAAGAAATGTAAATTGTTTTAGTACTTTTCATATGCTTGTTTCATATTAATTTTCTTTAAATAGAATGTAATAAACAGATAAATTAAAATCATAAATTAAAATAAAATACATAAATTAAACGAAATAAATGTAAAAAAAAAATATATATATATATAAAAATATGTATTTCTACTTCATCTTAATCTTATTTTTATTTAGTTACCAAGGCAACAGTTCTAATTTTTAAATGAATGTTTTATTTTATTTCCGCCTATTTTTTTGTAGTTTTAGTGAACATTGATTACATTAAGGATAAAACTTGAAATCTTACATATGTATGAGTGCATGTAGGAATCAATGTTAATTATTTATTAAGATTAATAAATAATTATATATGATTATATGATTAAACTAAACCCTATATTAAAGTGTTACCATTTAGCCATACATTGTTTAACTTCTGTAATGTGATTACAGTTTTCATCCATCAGGATTTGATTGGATTATGAAATATTAGGCTGATGATTTTTGTTAAAACTCTCATGAAATGGTTTTGTAAATGAGCTCAAAGGTCATTATTTATTCTCAACATCTTTAACTTTTTTTTTGCATTTTAGATTAATCAGTTAGATTGTTTTAATACATTAAAAAATGATCATTTAATTTTAATTTAATAAGACTGATTAATATATTATACTAATCAACCACAATTAATTTTGTGATTCCAAAAGTTAAAGAATTGTATGCTCTGCAGGGGGAAAAAAAAGTAAAAAATAAATAAAATTTTTCACTACATTTTTGTTTTCAACGATTTTATTAGCACAAACTGAACAATATATTAAATTAATCAACCACAACCACATACTGTAGTTTTGTTGGTCCAGAAGTTTAATGAAGTTTTTTTTAAGGAGAAAAAATTAAAGTCTAATTTTTTAACTTTTTTTTTTCCATTACATTTTTAGCATTTTAATTCAGTTTGATTATTTTTAGGGCTGGGTATCGATTCAGATGTCCCGATTCGATTCGATTTCGATTTTTTTTTATTACATTCAGTGAATATAGTTTTAATACAAATGCTATTGATATTTCTAAAAAATGAACAGTAAACATCAGTTTACAACTGGTGAATTAATAAAAAGAAATTAAGC
>NW_015627390.1:570809-576753 GCF_001515625.1 Sinocyclocheilus rhinocerous
GGCGCCTATGCGTGATATCAAATTCTTCCGCAGATTTATAGTATTACTATAGCATTTCACCTGAGCATTGCGAATCACGCGTATGGCCATGATAAGTGCTGAAGCTGAATGAATGACAGGCTTTCTGTTGTAACATCGCGCAAGGTAAATAAGGGTGACATCTAGTGGAGAAGACTAATGATACGATTCACGTTAATCAGATCTTGTTTTAAATGTGTGCTGAAATAAATCCCGGAAAAGATCGATTCGCGGCTTTTGAGAATCGATATCGAATCGACGTCATTTTAAAAAACGATTAATCGAAAAATCGATTTTTTTGCCCAGCCCTAATTATTTTAATATATTTTTAAAAAAATCCTAATTTCAATTAATTTAATTAAGCTGCTTGTTTTCAAAGACTTCTATTAACACAAACTGAGCGATCTATTAGATTAATCAACCACAAGTAATTTTGTGTTGAGGGAAAATTACAAATTAAAAACGTTATTTTTTAAAAACATTTTTAATTACATTTTTTTAGCATTTCGAATTGCTTAAATTATTTTAATACATTAAAAATTTAATTTAATTTTTATTTATGCGTCGGTTGCACCGAAATGAAAATTCTTGAAAACATTAAAAATAAAACACTGGGCCGAAGGCCGAATACCGAACATGGTTTTTCAAGTTTTTTCCCCATGTATTTTGTAGTGTGCTTTTTACTGTTTTGTCTTGCTTTTCAAAGAAAAAATCAATTACAAAACAACAATTTAAAAATATTTAACACTAAACATTTTTTAACATTCTAGCAGATATTATACCAACAAAGCACAATTTAACTTAAAATTAATAAGTTAGTAAAATAATATTTTTTTGGCCATCATAACCAGCAACAATCACCCCTTCCTCTTCTCATTGAAGACATGCGATGCAGTACTGAACAGTCTCTCGCTGTCGGTGCTTGTAATGATTTTTGTGTCTTTCTCCGACAGTTTAAATGCTTCCACACTGCTGACGTGTGCGCTGCATAATAAAGAGTGCGCACCTCTCACTCTGCGCTGGTTGCTATTTGATCGCGTCATATCATTGTTCGGTACAGTTTATTCGGTCTTTTCGCTTATTCGGCTTTTCGGTTGCCGAACACTCGGTGCATCCCTACAATCAACCACAATTAATTTTTAAGTTATTTAATTTAAGTTATTCAGTAAAACCAAAAATTCTTGATAGATATAAATATGTAATTAAATAAATATGAAATATATATATTTTTATAATTTAATAAAAATGTTCATTACATATTTTAGCATTTTAATTTAGTTAGAGTATTTTAAAGCATAAAAATAATAATTGGGTTTAATTTAATTAAACTGCTTGTTTTCAAAGATTTTAGTAACACAAAATTAGTTATTTTCAGTTTGATTATATTAATGCATAAATCATAATTTAATTTGATTAATCTGCTTGTTTTCTTTTATTAACACAAACTGAGAGATAGTATATTAGATTAATTAACTACAATTAATTTTATTTTAAATTTTTTTCATTATAATTTTTAGCATTTTAATTCAGTTAGATTATTTTAATAATATTTATCTAAAAATATAATTTAATCTTTAATTTGATGTTTGTTTTCAAAGACTTTTATTAACACAAACTGAGAGACATATTAGATTAATTAAATACAATTAATGTTGTGATTCCAGGAGTTTCAAGAACTGTGTCCTTCAGTAAAAACAAATTGTTAGGATGAAATTTTTTTTTTTGTATTATTATTATTATTATTTAAATTTTTTCATTAAATTTTTTAGCATTTTAATTCAGTTAGATTATTTTAATACCTAAAAAACTATAACTTAATTTTTAATTTGATGTTTGTTTTCAAAGATTTTAGTAACACTAAATGAGAGTTATTTTCAAATACTTTTATTAACGCAAACTTAGAAATATATTAGATTAATCAACCACAGTTAATTTGGTTATTCCAGAAATTTCAAAGATTTTAGTAACACAAAATGAGTTATGTTCAGTTTGATTATATTAATGCATGAATCATAATTTAATTTGATTAATTTGCTTGTTTTCAAAGACTTTTATTAACACAAACTGAGAGAATAGATTAATTAATTAATTAAATACAATTAATTTTGTGATTCCAGGAGTTTCAAGAACTGTGTGTCCTTCAGTAAAAATTGGTAGGGGGAAAAAATAAAAAATAAATTTTTATTTATTTATTATTATTATTATTTAAAAAATGTTTTCATTACATTTTTTAGCATTTTAATTCGGTTAGATTCTTTTAATACCTAAAAAACTATAATTAAATTTTTTATTTGATGTTTGTTTTCAAAGATTTTAGTAACACTAAATGAGAGTTATTTTCAAATACTTTTATTAACGCAACCTTAGAAATATATTAGATTAATCAACCACAGTTAATTTGGTTATTCCAGAAATTTCAAGAACAATGTGTTTTTCAGTAAAACCAAAAGTTGTTGAGGGGGGAAAAAGTATTAATTTTTTAGCATTTTAATTCAATTAGATTATTTTAATGCATAAAAATGTATTTAATACATAATTTAATTTATTTTTTAATAAATGAAATTTTCCCCTTTTTTTTTTTTTTTTTTTTTTTTTTTTTTTTTTTACCCTATATTCATGGAATGAGCCTAATATAGCTGCTAGGTATTAGACTCTCAAAGAAAGAACATCCTATTTCCTTCACAGTAACATCCACTGATGAATCTTACACTGTAAGAGCAGAGATAATAAGTTAATAACATGCGTTGTGGAGAAACATAAAGACGCTTGACAGCCGGTCCGTCCTTCGTTTGAAGTGGAAGAACTTGAGTGAATTAATGAAGCTGATTTGGCCGTGTGTTAATCAGCAGAGCGGCGCACGAGCAGGTGGAGAAACTCTGATAAAGACGCCAATTATGCAGCAGTAAATTGGTTTGGCGTCGAGGACAGACAGTGGTTATCTGGCCGTTCCAGTGCCACGACTTCTGTCCATCAGCTATTTCTGGACCTCGTTTTCTCCTCCGTCTCTCACTTCTTTCTTCCCGTCCTCAGCTCGTGTTTTCCCTCTCTTCGGTTCTTCGGTTTCCATCACTCTTCATTTGTTTTCATTGAGTGGAGCTAGTTGTCACGGCTCCAGTGAAAACTTCTCATGGTGAGTTTGTTTTTGCAAGTCACTTTCTGTAAGGACTCAAACCGTGAAGCTTTGGCTACGAAAAACAAAAAAACCCTATTGAACATTTCCACTGTTACTGACGAGGAAAAAGCGTTTACAAGTGATGTATGTTCATTGTTTACCATGATGTCAAACACATTGTTTTTTTTTATTTTATAGTTTGCTTAATTTTTTTTCCAATCTGCTCTCAACTATATTAAAAATATAATTATATATATTTTTTAAATATATTTCCTTCTATTTATTTTATTTTTGGTCTGCTCTCCACTATATTAAAAACATATTTAAAAACAAAAACTAATAAAATGACAAAAAAGCACACATCAAAATTACTAAAGCTTTACCTAAAGAAAATGTGACCCTGGAGCACAAAAGCAGTCTTAAGTCGCTGGGGTATATTTGTAGCAATAGCCAACAATACATTGTATGGGTCAAAATTATACATTTTTCTTTTATGCCAAAAATCATTAGGATATTAAGATCATGTTCCATGAAGATATTTTGTAAATTTCCTACTGTAAATATATCAAAACTTAATTTTTGATTAGTAATATGCATTGCTAAGAACTTCATTTGGACAACTTTAAAGATGATTTTCTCAATATTTAGATTTTTTTGCACCCTCAGATTCCAGATTTTCTAAATATTGTTCTATCCTAACAAACCACACATCAATGGAAGCTTATTTATTCAGCTTTCAGGTGATGCATAAATCTCAATTTCAAAAAATTGACCCTTGTGACTGGTTTTGTGGTCCAGGGTCACAAATATAAAAATAAAATCTAATTCAGAATATTAACATAAAACTTTTTTAGTGTATCAGTGATACTAAAATAACACTGAACCAGACGGTTTCTGCATGATTCCCTCATCTGTTCAGCCAGACGGTTTGACTGAAGTTGTGAAATATTATTAGATGAATCATACACTTTGATCATGGTCATCATATTGGGTCATCATGTGTTTTATTGCTTTAGCGTTGAGCTGAGGCTGTGTGACTTTGAAGGCACTCAGGCTTTTAATGGAGTTCAGACACAGATTCAGACGTGCTCTCCTTCCTTAAGAAACACTGTTTTCCAGTCTACAGTCCAAGAACACAGTTCTTCCTCTCACTGGTGTCCACTCACACACACACACACACACACTGATGGACACTGACCAGATATCACTCACTAGTGTACAACAGCTGCTGCTTATAGCCCATACAGGGATTATGAAATAGATGTAAAACTGATACACCAAATCATATTTAAATAAAAATCATAAACACAAGTATTTTTAACTCATTGTAATTTCCCCATTGAAAGCATAATTGTGTGTGTGTGTGTGTTTGTTTGTTCGTTTGTTTTTATGGAATTATTTTTTATTTTCATTTATAATTTTATTTTACCTGTTTATTTAATTATTTTTTTTCCATTTATTTAATTTTTATTTATTTATTTTAATTTATAGTTTTGTTTCAACACTTTATTTAATTTGATTTATTTTCATTTATTTTATTTTTATTTCAAACTTTAATTTATTTTATTTATATATTTATTTAAATTTGTGGTTTTATTTCATCTTTTTCATTTTATTGTTTTATTTTCATTTATGATTTTGTTTGATCATATTTATTTAAATTACTTAATTTCATTTCATTAAATTTTCTATTCTGTTCTATTCTATTCTATTCTATTCTCAGCTTTCAACTATTCTGCTAATAAAAGTGTCAAAACCTCACACAAACAAATGCGTCTGATATATATTGGTGTTGGAGCTCTTCATTGAGCTGCATTAGATCCTCAGAGAAATCATTCAGATCTCGTCACTCTCTCATGTAACGAGCTGTTGAGGCTGAAGACTCGGTGGTCCAGTAATTGAACAGACAGGAGGGTACAGGAGGGTCTCTCTTCAGAAGAAGTGCTGAAAAGGGGTTTTTGGCTTATATACTCCTCCTCAATCCTTGTGTTGGTGCTGAATGTGAGAAACGAATGGCGAATGTTTCCCAGACTGGAGTGTGGTTTTGCAGATGGAAAGCGTTTGGGCCGCAGAGCTCTGTGTGAGTGTTAATGGAGCGCAGGTCTGGCCTCTGCTCATCCAGACGTGTTGAAAGCTGCTCCTGCGTCTCTTATGTGTGCTTTGGTTGTGTTTTTCAGGTTCACACTAAGTTCCACTGCCGCCAGGCTCACGCCGCCGGATCCGACACGACCTGCCTCACTTTCTCTTACGACGGAGTAACTCTCGCATCACGAGGAGGTCAGACCCGCCGCTGCTTTCTGTCTGTATTAGGACTGGCTATATGAGACAGGGAAAAAAAAAAAAAAAAAAAAAAAAAAAACTCTTAACACTTCTCCTGCAAATAATGTGAAGAAAGAAAATTCAGAGCTGTTTACAGATCAGTCTGACTATTCTCTAGATGTTTTGCTAATTCTTAGTCTTATTATGGGAATTGAGTACTTTTGGGAAGCATGTCCTGCATCGACATGCAAAATTAGCTAAATCTGCACTTTTATTTAATATGTATTCTGCATATTAAATAATTTATTCAGAATAATTAATAGCAAATACAAATTATAAAAAAAAATATATATATAATAATAATAATAATTTCAATTCAAGTTTGTTTGTACAGCGCTTTTCATGATACAAATCGTTACAAAGCAACTTTACAGCAAATTAAGTTTCTACAATATTTAGTGGTAGCTTATCAGTGGTGACTGTCAGTTAATAATAGTTATTATTATTATTATTATTATTATTATTATTATATATGTACACACACACACACACACA
>NW_015627390.1:576890-577582 GCF_001515625.1 Sinocyclocheilus rhinocerous
ACTTTTTCAACTCTGTTTATCTTTTAGTGATATTAGTACTTAAACTTATCAATTTTTTTATTTTGGCAACATTTCTCATTTTTGTTTCATTTGTTTTTCATCTGATATTTTTTACTGGTTTTAGTTAACTATAACAACACTGCTGGGAACCTGTGAGCATTATGTTAATACTGTTTGCTTAGCATTATGCGTGAAAGCACAGCAGATTGTGAAGTGTAGTGTAAGTCTTTATGAATGTGAAGTGTTTCTCTCCTGTAACTGTGCGGATGGATGTTTTCTGAACAGGACAGACTGCTGCTTCAGTCCGGATGATAAACTGCTGCTGACGGGAACCTCGGTGAAGAAGGACGAAGGCAACGGGAAGCTGCTGTTCTTTGAGCGGGAATCTCTGTAGAAGGTCTATGAGATTGAAGTGGCTGATGCGGCACGTTTGACGCACTTCTGTGTTGCTCTCATGGTGAAAATTATACATTATGCAGCGCTGTGTCGATACTAATCATGTTTCCAGATCACAAAACATGATTTGACGAAGTGCAATGCAGTATGGGACAGATTCACTCACCAGCAAATTAAGGATTTTCAGTGTTTTCAGTCATATGATTGGCTACGTTTATTTCATAAATATTTTACATATAAACAAATATATATATATATGTGTGTGTGTGTGTGTGTATGTATATATATATATATAT
>NW_015627390.1:577815-578861 GCF_001515625.1 Sinocyclocheilus rhinocerous
CATTATTGCAAATTATTATATTACAATGCTTTTAATTGTTTTTATACATTCATTTAATATATAAATTGTTATTATTATCATTACTACTAGTAGTATTTAATTACTGCGAATTAATGTAATGAGTATTTTAACTATTTTATATATAATTTATTATTATTAATATTCATATTTCATCATTGTCAATGAATATACTTTTACAAATTATATTCTATATCTATTTTATTATTTCAGTATTGCAAATTAATATAATTTATAATTAGTATTTTTATAAATTATTATATATATAATATATACAATTTGTTTGTTGTAGTTACATATAGTTATATTTAATATGCATATATAAAATGCATATTAAAATACTAATATATACTGTGTGTGTGTGTATATATATATATATATATACTGTATATATGTGTGTGTATTTTGGCAACATTTCTCATTTTTGTTTCATTTGTTTTTCATCTGATATTTTTTACTGGTTTTAGTTAACTATAACAACACTGCTGGGAACCTGTGAGCATTATGTTAATACTGTTTGCTTAGCATTATGCGTGAAAGCACAGCAGATTGTGAAGTGTAGTGTAAGTCTTTATGAATGTGAAGTGTTTCTCTCCTGTAACTGTGCGGATGGATGTTTTCTGAACAGGACAGACTGCTGCTTCAGTCCGGATGATAAACTGCTGCTGACGGGAACCTCGGTGAAGAAGGACGAAGGCAACGGGAAGCTGCTGTTCTTTGAGCGGGAATCTCTGCAGAAGGTCTATGAGATTGAAGTGGCTGATGCGGTAGGTTTGACGCACTTCTGTGTTGCTCTCATGGTGAAAATTATACATTATGCAGCGCTGTGTCGATACTAATCATGTTTCCAGATCACAAAACATGATTTGACGAAGTGCAATGCAGTATGGGACAGATTCACTCACCAGCAAATTAAGGATTTTCAGTGTTTTCAGTCATATGATTGGCTACGTTTATTTCATAAATATTTTACATATAAACAAATATATATATATATGTGTGTGTGTGTGTGTGTATGTATATATATA
>NW_015627390.1:579071-580261 GCF_001515625.1 Sinocyclocheilus rhinocerous
TATATATATATATATATATACTGTATATATGTGTGTGTGTGCAATTTATTATTACTATTACATTAATCTGAATATATTATGCTTTGTTTTAATCGTAGTATTATTATTATATAATTTCAAATGAATATAGTATAATTAATCTGCTATATTTCTTTGTTTATTTGATTGTCAGATGTGCATGTACTGGCAGCTCCGTTTATGTACATTGTTACAGTATCTAGAACTGAGAGAACCGAGGCGTCCAAATAATATGATTTTCTCTAGTAATGGAAACTCTGTCCAGGAAGACTGCGGTCTTACATTACTTGGTAAATGCTGTACTGTTAGATTACTTGTGCAACTGCAGACAGGAAGTGAAACTTTCCGCCTGTTCATTCGTCCCTATGGAAGTGAAGGGAACGTTGTCTTTCTCCATCCATTTGCTGGAATGACACAAGCGTGACCTCGACAAGCATCACAGCGCTCCTGAGAGCTGGATTCGTCTGAAGCGAGTGAAGTGTCTCTGGGAGCTCTTTCTGAGTGACGGCTCAAAGCTCCCGTGGCCATCTGTGATCAAATGTGCTGTTGAGTGGGTTTCTCTCAGTCCCAGCGCTCCGGCTCTAGTCAGAACAGCGTAAAGGCTAATTCTCTCCATCCCAGGTTGCTTCTTGTCTTGAAGCTGACAGGATGGCATAATGCAGATGTTGACGTCCAGCACACTGAATACATGCAGCACAGAAACCATGGAGCAGCAGCAGTAGCATTAATCAGAAGTACATAATATTCTTTGTGTGATGAATCACAGACATTGTCCAAAAAAAAAAACTAAACATTTTTTTTTTTTTTTTTTTTTCTTTTTTTTTTTTGTGAAAACGTATCTGAACTGTAAATCATGCTTTTACAGTCATTTTAAAACAATGCCCCAATCAATTTTATATGTGCAGGTCTTAGTCTTAAATTTGAGCTTAAAAATCCTGCAGAAATTCTGTGCTATAAAATAAACATGATTACATAGACAAGGAAAACAATTCAAAATAAATATTACAAAGCTGTACGAAACTTATATTTTTGTGCAAAATATACAAATATTCCAGTTTTAGAGGCCATAATGTCAGCTATCAAACACTGAACTGGACTAGATCCAAAAAGCAACAGTCTGAACACAAAGAGGTCTGAGACACCATTACTGCTTAAGTGGACCAAAAAAGGAT
>NW_015627390.1:580291-583178 GCF_001515625.1 Sinocyclocheilus rhinocerous
CATTTTTTTTTTTTTTTTTTTACTGTTAAAGAAAATAATGTTTTGGATTGGTGCAGTTTGCTATTAGTGGTAGTAGTAGTACATCATCCTTCTTCCAGTTGTCTTGGAGTTTGGCAGAATGAATCAGCATCCATTGCTCTTGAAAAAAGCAGCTCACACGTATTCAAAAATTTCTCATTTAGAGCTTCACTGAAGAATTACATCTGGTATAATTGCAAATTAATTTTCATTATATTTTCATTAATTTGTTTGTTCTCATTATTGCAAATTAACAAAATTTTAAATATTAATTTTGTACATTTATTTCATAATATTTTATATATAAATTAATCTGACATTTCATTATTGGTGTATGTGTGTGTGTGTGTGTGTATATGTATATACACACACACATAATTATTATTAATCTGCACTAATTAATTGTTTGATTGATTGTTTACCAGTTCAAAAATTATAGAATTGAATCTAATTTAATTATTTATTTATTTATACAGAAATCTGCAATAATTATTTGATTGTGTTGTGTTTTCACAAGATTGTCGGTACAACTATAATATTTTATCCTAAAATGAAAAGCATGTCACATCAACTTTGTCATATTTTTAATAATTTTCATCTAAATAATAATATTATTTTTCTTTAATATTATGAAGCATTAACTAATACATTAGGCAATATGTGCGAGCTTCTCTTTTCCAAACAATGACGATAAATGCTGATTTATTCTGCCAAACTGCAAAATACCGCCCCATCATTTATGTCCGGCATCGGTAGAATCACATTAGCAGTGGTGGATGGCTCTTGTTTGCTGAAAAAACCTTTGGCCCGTCCAGAAGACTAAAGTTATTTATAGCTGACCTGACGAGGAGCTATTTACAGTGTTTATCCAGCGCAAGACGGCTGAAGAATTTAAGTGCTGTCTTTATGAAGTGCAGCACCAGGCCGTCCTGTGACAGGAAGAGCTACCAATCATTCAAGTGTAAACACAGGCCGTAACCCCGCAGTGGGGTCGCGCTCTGTGCCGGGACGTAGACACATCTCCAGGCTGGAAAGAGTAAATACTCCAGGGGTGGTTCTCAGCTTTGCTGACTTTTTCACAAGGTGCAAAAACCAGGTGAGACATGTGGGTCCTCCAGGACGCCTGCTGCTCCGTCTGCATTGGACATTTGGAATGTGTCTTGATGTCCGAAAACTAAAACAGATCCAGTGCTGCTTGAATTGAAGTGATATAGTGTTTATTTAACTGTCTTTGTGGGTATCTCAGAGTGGTTTGCCTCCTCTCTAAAGGATAGGACATTTGTTGTGAATATAGGAAGTTTTTCGGCCCCTGTAGTATGTGGTGTTCCCCAGGGTTCGATTCTGGGACCACTGTTGTTTTCCCTATATATGTTTCCTTTGAGGTTCATCTTTCGGAGGTACAGTATCTTTTACCGCTGTTGCGCTGACGATTTTTAGTTTTATTTTCCAGTGACATTTGGAATGCGGCTGTATGTCCGAAAACTAAAACCGATCCGGGAATGCTCAGACTGAAGTGTTATAATGTTTATTTAAGTGTTTTTTGTAGGTATCTCAGGGTGGTTTGCCTCCTGTCTAAAGGACATGACATTTGCTGTGAATAAAGCAAATTTTCCTCCAAGCTGGCCCCTTTAGTATGTGGTGTTCCCCTATGGTTCGATTCTGGGACCACTGTTGTTTTCCTTTTATATACTTCCTTTAAATTATATCTTTCAGAAGTACAATATCTCTTACTACTGTTACACTGACCATTTTCAATTTTATTTTCCAGTGACATTTGGAATGTGCCTTGATGTCCGAAAACTAAAACAGATCCAGTGCTGCTGGGATTGAAGTGATAGTGTTTATTTTAAGTGTCTTTGTAGGTTTCTCAGAGTGGTTTGCCTCCTATCAAAAGGATAGGACATTTGCTGTGAATATAGAACATTTTTCCTCCATGTCAGCCTCTTTAGTATGTGGTGTTCCCCAGGGGTCTATTCTGGGACCACTGTTGCTTTCCCTATATATGCTTTCTTTGAGTTACATCTTTAGGAAGTACAGTATCTCTTACCACTGTTACGCTGACAATTTTCAGAAAACTAAATCAGATCCAGTGCTCCTAAAATTGAAGCAATATTGTGTTTATTTAAGTGTCTTTGAAGTTTTCTCTGAGCGGTGCTACGAAGCAAGTCGTGCTTTGGACTTGCACAGAAAGACTAAACCTAGAACTAAAATATAAACTGTGCTAAAAGCTTGTTAATGTTAAGACAGACTCCAGGTGACCTTCATGTCTTAGTCCGTTTTCACCCCTCTTCTCCTGCGTCCGCAAGTGTATTTTTTAGTCTAAACCTTATTTCATTGCATATCTTTTCACTGGTTTGAATCGGAGTTGGAAAACCCCTTTTACATCAACAAAAGAAATCAAACTGTGACTTGAAAGTGACCTTGTGTCTGGTTGCAATGTAGTTAAACTATTATTATTAAGTTGGCTTGTGAAAGCCAACTTACTGAAATGCTATATAAACTTATTATTATTATTATTCTTCTGATCTAAATGATCAACTCTATCTCCTCCTAGAGCTTTAACTCTACAGACTCCAAACTCAAGTAACTTGCTAATCATGCTAACGACATGCTATTCACTTGTTAATCATGCTAACAACATGCTAGTCACATGTTAATCATGCTAGCGACATGCGAGTCTCTTGTTAATCATGCTAGCAACATGCTATCTACATCTATCTATCTATCTATCTATCTCTGACAGAATGTATTGCCTTCAAAACTTTAAAACTTCAAGCTTTTAAACCTACTTTAAACTTCAAACTATTTCAGACTGAAAACCATCAAACTTAAAAAATTTTAAACTCCTTAAACTTTTCAAACTTTCTTT
>NW_015627390.1:583463-589454 GCF_001515625.1 Sinocyclocheilus rhinocerous
AAGCCAACTTAAAGTTTGTCTTGACGAACTTTTTTATCTAGTTGTTATTACTGTTATTATTATTATATCTATTTTATTTTTCTTCATTTAAATTAATATTGATTTGTTATTATTATTATTTATTGCAAATTAATATATAGTAATTCTTAAATGAATTATTTTATGTATCTTGCATGGTATATACTTTGTTTATATATTACATTTAAATTTAAAAGTGAATTATTTCATAGATATAGTATATAATTATATATCATAATTTTATGTATATTTTATATGTGTGTATACTGTATACATATGTATATAAATATAATTCCATTATTAAGTAAAAATAGTCTTTCATATTATTATTATTATTATTGCTACTTTTTTATTTATTTGTTTGTTTATATTTTTTTATTGTGTGACGTGAAAGCATTCATGGGTGAATGGGTGCCATGTTGGGCCGAGTTTGGCACACACTCATCCAGTCAGTAAACAGCTTATTTTGTTTAGAAAAGATGGAAGATTGAATATGATGCTGAAATGTCACTTCAGTCTTTGCCAAAACCGCAGTGAATGTGCTCAAGAAAGATCTGATTCACTCACATCGCCATTATTATCATTCCTCCTAGTGCTTGTAGAAACATTTGAGCTGCACATAAATACTGTGCATTGTGAGTGTTTGTTTCTCTGGCACATGATGAACAGCTGTAGATGCATGCATATATCGCTATTTTCGACAGTTCTCATGTGTTGCTTGTCCTGATGTTTGCTTTCCTTACCCAGGGTCTCTGTGTGGCTTGATTAAGAGTAATGGAGAGGTCAGATATACAGATGTGCACGATCTAAACCCCATGATACAGTATCTGCAAGGTAATGGAGCGACTAAAGGAGATTACGTTTGTATTCGGCCAAAAAAGGCTCAGCTGGAAGCGCATTTCAGATCCGCAGCCAAATCTTCCAGATCTTCTCTAAATAATCAATTACTCGGCCACATGCCCATAGAGACGGATTAACCCCGTACATCCCGTTAAGTCAATAAGGGCCAGAGAAACCCCTGCTACGGCCCTGGGGGAGGGAGAGGGTCTAAAGCCGGATTCTAGGTCAGGCAGGCTTAACGCAGTCCGGCTGGAGGATTCAGGCAGAAACGAGCCCGGCGCTGAACAGCTGGAGGCTAAGCAGATTTCACCCCCATGCCTCCGCAGGTCTTTCCTGATCTCAACACTGCATACACCGCAAGATCTGTTTGGAAAGAGTTTCTTGGACATAGCATGATTTATTATGCTCCTCTTGTGCTGTTAACTCATCTCAAGAGATCATTCTTAAAGTGCATTTGGACTCCCAATACCTGCTGCTTATTCTTTTGGTTTTCCTATACAGCGTCATTATTTACTTGCGCTCATTTTCATCCTGACCTAATTATTTTATTTTATTTTATATGCAGCATGTTTGCATGACAATGATGTTTATTTTATTTTATTTTATTATTTTATTTTATTTTATTTTATTTTTTTTTTGTAGTATTTTCATGCATTTCAATTATTTATATTTTATTTATTTTTGTGCTATTTCCATGCATTTCAGTGCAGCATGTTTGCATGACAATGTTTATTTTATTTATTTTTATTTTATTTTATCTATTTTTGTGGCATTTTCATGAATTTTAATGCAGCATGTTTGTATGACAATGATGTTTATTTTATTATTTTATTTTACTTATTTTTGTGGTATTTTCATTCATTTCAATGCAGCATATTTGCATGACAGTGGTGACATATTTTCCCCTTGTTTTGATCCAAACATTTATTTTATTTTATATAATTAAATATATATAATTTTTATATAAATAATATATCTTTTTTTTGTTTATTTTTTAAACATTTTTTATTTGTTTTATTTTGTGGTATTTTCATACACTTTTATTGTCAGTGCTTTATTTGCATGACAGTGATGATGTCTTCTACTTTTCCCATTTTGATCCAAACCTATATTTATTTTATTTTTTTTATTTCATTTATTTAACTTTGTGGTATTTTCTTACGTTTCATTACAGCATGTTTGCATAACAGTGATCATGTCTTTTCCTTTACAGCTTCATTATTCACTTACCCTCATTTGATCCAAACGTTCATTTATTTTTTATTTTTTATAAATTATTAAATAATTGTTATTATGATAAATATTATGTTTCATTAATGTTTCATAATCGCAAACAAATATATTATCACTTTTATTCTACTTATTGATTTTATTTTTTATATTTATTATATTTTTAGATTATATCTTACATAGAACTTTTGAATAATAATGATAATATGTCATTAAGGCAAATATACAACAATAATAATAATATTATTTTTATTTTATTTTATCTATTTTTGTGGCATTTTCATGAATTTTAATGCTGTATGTTAATGATGTTTATTTTATTATTTTATTTTACTTATTTTTGTGGTATTTTCATTCATTTCAATGCAGCATATTTGCATGACAGTGGTGACATATTTTCCCCTTGTTTTGATCCAAACATTTATTTTATTTTATATAATTAAATATATATAATTTTTATATAAATAATATATCTTTTTTTTGTTTATTTTTTAAACATTTTTTATTTGTTTTATTTTGTGGTATTTTCATACACTTTTATTGTCAGTGCTTTATTTGCATGACAGTGATGATGTCTTCTACTTTTCCCATTTTGATCCAAACCTATATTTATTTTATTTTTTTTATTTCATTTATTTAACTTTGTGGTATTTTCTTACGTTTCATTACAGCATGTTTGCATAACAGTGATCATGTCTTTTCCTTTACAGCTTCATTATTCACTTACCCTCATTTGATCCAAACGTTCATTTATTTTATTTTTTTTATAAATTATTAAATAATTGTTATTATGATAAATATTATGTTTCATTAATGTTTCATAATTGCAAACAAATATATTATCACTTTTATTCTACTTATTGATTTTATTTTTTATATTTATTATATTTTTAGATTATATCTTACATAGAACTTTTGAATAATAATGATAATATGTCATTAAGGCAAATATACAACAATAATAATAATAATAAAAAGTATATAATAATAATTATTACTAGCACTACTACTACTACTGTTTTAAATGATATTATATTAATCTGCTGTATTTATTGTTGGGTTGGACTTTCACCAGTCACAAGCTTGTAAGAATGTAACAGGCCTTTTTGGTGTTTTTCTGACTTTAATGGTGCTCTTTTGTCCTTTCTGGACGTGCTCACTATAAACCGTCATTATATAGACGTGCGCTGCATGCATGTGATTGCAGTTATTCAGGAGTCTGTTCCTCCGCCTCACACACACACACACACAAATCCTCACACACGGCCCTGGCAGCGGCCCATTCGTCACAGCGAGTCTTTGAGATCCAGATCCAAATATAGTCAACTGGAGATGAGCCGGACGGAGAGAGATATTAGACGCAGTCTTTTCCTCTGCCATGGCTTTATGCTCAAATAATGAGTTCTCATCTGCTGTTGTTTCAGGGCGTCGTCCGCTGTCTTTGGCATCCCAAGCTGAATCAGATCATGGTTGGGACGGGGAACGGCCTGGCGAAGGTCTACTACGACCCGGTCAAGAGTCAGAGGTGCAGTTGCTTTGCTGTCTGTCTCGGTCCCGCTTCACACTCTTCCCTGTTTTTCCGTCTGTGTTTGTTCAGTAACGATTTCAGCCGGGTTTGGACTGATTGAACTGACCGACTGAAGCGAGGAAACTCAACAAAACGACTCCATTAGTGTCGACTGAGAGCAGAATCAATTGTCTGCACGTTTACATCAAAGTCACATCCTGTTGACAAGCACAAGAAAAGCTTTCACGCTATATATACAGTGGCATGCGAAAGTTTGGGAACCCCTTGCAGAATCTGTGAAAATGTGAATAATTTTAACAAAATAAGAGAGATCATACAAAATGCATGTTATTTTTTTATTTAGTACTGTCCTGAGTAAGATATTTTACATAAAATATGTTTACATATAGACAAAAAAATAGCTGAAATTGTTAAAATAACCCCCTTCAAAAGTTTGTGACCCCTTGGTTCTTCATACTGTGTGTGTCACCTGGATGATCCACGACTGTTTGTGTGTTTTGTGATGCTTGTTCATTAGTCTCTTGTTTGTTCTGAACAGTTAAACTGAGCTCTGTTCTTCAGAAAGATCCTCCAGCTCCTGCAGATTCTTCAGTTTTCCAGCATCTTTTCCTTTAGTTCATATTTATTATTATTATTATTATTTACTCAAATAGCAATTTATACCCGAAAAAATATTTTAGAACTTGTCATGACTAGAATATTTATATTTATAGAAATTACCATGACATTTTAAGAAGTTTATTCATTTCCATTATCTGAAAATCACACATGTAAATATAATAATCTTTTTTTTTTCCATAAATTTTCATGCATTTCTTTTCAATACAGCATGTTTGCACGATAGTGATCATGCAAATGTTTTTAACTAAAACTAGGAGTGCTAATATAATTAATTGATATAATAATAATAATAATAATGATAATTCTACAATTCAGATTTCCAGTTCAGTTTTTTAAGATTGTCAGGATGTTTTAGGACGTTTCTAAATTTCCATGAATTTTCCAGGTCTAAAAATCACTTTTAAAATTCCCTCATATATTCAGGTTTTCCAAGACTGTGAGAATTCAAGTTTTCTTTTAAAAAAACAAAAAACAACAGTTGTTTAGGAAATTAATTAAAATAAGAAACATTGTGGCAGCTGATGTCTTGGTCTTTAGTTGTTTAGCTTATTTTAAAGCATGTTTTCTCTTATTTTAGAAGCTAATATCCTATTTTCTGTGTTGTTTGTTCTTCAGAGGTGCGATGTTGTGTGTGGTCAAGAGCAAGAGGAAGGAGAAACACGCCGAGACGCTGACACAAGATTACATCATCACCCGTGAGTGTGACCTCATCGATACATTTGCATATATATCGTCATATACGCCAACACTCACAAAAGAGACAGTAAAGACATTTATAATGTTTCTATTTCAAATAAATGCTGTTCTTTTGAACTTTCTGTTCATCTGTGAATCCTGAAAAATAAAATGTATCACGGTTTCCACAAAAATATTGGGCAGCACAACTGTTTTCAACTTTGATAATAATCAGAAATGTTTCTTGAGCAGCAAATCAGCATATTATTATGATTTCTGAAGATCATGTGACACTGAAGGCTGGAGTAATGATGCTGAAAATTCAGATTTGATCACAGAAATAAATTACAGTTTAACAGATATTCACATAGAAAACAGCTATTTTTATTTTTAAAAATATTTCACAATTTTTACTATATTTTTGATATGCAAAATGAAACAAATGCAGTGTTGGTGAGCAGAAGATACTACTTTTTTTGTTGTTGTTGTCACTGACCATGTGACTTTCTGTATAGACGGTCAGATTTCATTATTGCAAATTAATCTATTATAATTTTTAATTATTATAATTTTTATTTAATTATGGGCAGTATAATATTAATAATATAATATATTCATTTTAAATTAATATATAAATTTTTATTTAAATAATTTATAATTTTATTTTTTTAAATATTATTATTATTATTTAATTATGGCAAATATAATAATAATATTATAATATATTAATATTACATTAATATATAAGATTATGTATATAGTTATGTATGTATATAATTTTATAATGTAATATTTTATTTTATATTATTATTTTTTGATTATTGCACTGCTATTAGTAAAGCAAAAGTCATTCAGCTGATATAATTACTGAAGACAGATTTAGTATTAAATTAGACAAAGCGACACCTCCTCTATTCTCTCTTCTCTGTCAGACTGTCACACACCCATTAACCAGCCTGCATTGTGTGTGTGTGAGCGTGTGTATGTGTGTAAGCGTGACTGAGCGTGAGTTTGTGTGTGTGTGTAAGCGTGACTGAGCGTGAGTGTGTGTGTGTGAGTTTGTTCGTGTGTGTGTGTGT
>NW_015627390.1:589477-590589 GCF_001515625.1 Sinocyclocheilus rhinocerous
CGTGAGTTTGTGTGTGTGTGTGTGTGTGTGTGTGTGTGTGAGTGTGTGTGTGTGAGAGTGAACGTGAGTTTGTGTGTGTGTGTGTGAGTGTGTGTGTGTTTGTGTTTGCACGGAGTGAGTGCTTTCCATCGGATTGTGTCTCACCCAAGGGCCACGATGCCATTAGCGCGCGACACACTCAGCAGCCACGCGTTTGCCACGAGAGCGTCAGTCCCACCGAACCCCAGGAAATAGCGATGGAAAATTGAGGTGACGTGAATCCGGATGAAGTCCATGTGTCACCGCTAACCTTTTTGCTTAATGTAGTGTGAGAGGAATCAGCACAACTCCTGAATGGAAAATCACTCGCTCTTTCCTCGTGACCCCGGAGTCAAACACACACACACACACACACATATACACACAAGCACCACAGACACACTTTATTTGGGTTGTGTGTGGCGACTGTGAAATGTGGGCGCTTTAATCAACAGGTTGCTGTGAGGAGCGTAGTACTCTGTGTTAGTGCGCTTCATGTGATTGTTGTGTTTCTGGCAGCTCACGCTCTGCCCATGTTTCGTGAGGCCCGGCAGCGCAGCACCAGGAAGCAGCTGGAGAAGGACCGACTGGATCCGGTCAGATCCCACAAACCCGAGCCGCCCGTGTCCGGACCAGGTGACGTTTCTAAAGCATCACAGACACAAATCCCTCATTCTATCTGTTACATATTCATGTGTTGACAATCAACTTTTTTTTTTTCATAATTTGGGCCCATATTTTTGCGTGCAGTTTGGTCTTGCACAATGTTTCCACTGTTAAAAAATGCTGCATCCCTTAAATTTGACATATCTAGGAAGTGACATTGAATCCTGCAGGAATAAAGGCTCAAAAATGATTTAAAAATCTTTATTTGTTATATTTTTCTTTAATAAATGTTTATCAATAACTACAAACCAACATTAGTCCAGTTAGTTTGGTGAATTCTGGGATAATAAAATATCTATCTATCTATCTGTCTGTCTGTCTGTCTGTCTGTCTATCTGTTCATATAAATGTTTATTTATTTTTATAAATAATAAATATTAATATACATTTATAATATTGAAATATATATTATCATTTATATATATATG
>NW_015627390.1:592039-596487 GCF_001515625.1 Sinocyclocheilus rhinocerous
TATAATATCATTATAAACTGTATCTCAGTTTCCACAAATATAAAATATGCTACATTAATATTAATTAATTAATAAATCAATGAATTTGTTCAATGTGTATTCATTTATACACAGTATTTATATAAATTTTTATTTTTATATAAATAATAAATATTAATATATATTTATAATATCTAAATATTATTATGAATATAAAATGTCACAGTTTCCACAAATATAATATAAAATATAATTTTATATTAATATAGATTAATTCACTTTGTATATTAATTTATAAATAATAATAAATTCATTTATATATAGTCTTTGTATTTTTTTATATTTGTAAAAAATATGAATATATATTTATAATATAATAAATTTATGATGTTATAATTATGAATATAAAATGTATCAACTATATAAATAAATTAATACATTATTATTAACTAATAAATTAATAATTAATACATAAATTATTAATGTTTATTTATAGAAAAGTACAAATACATTTTTAAATTGTATTGACACATCCCAAGTTTCAGTACCAAAAATCACAAACCTCACAGTAAATAAACTGAAATGGAACGGCTCATTTAATAATACAATCATACTAAGCAAAACTGACACATTTGTGTTTGATTTGTGTTATTGCTCAATAGTGTTGAACTTACTTCTCCTGCGTCATATTCTTCATGTGATTAGTTTAAGCGGCGCCCTCTACTGTACAGACGTGAATTTACATTTCCTTCAGCCTGAGGCGCATTCACTTCACTTTTGGTGTGAAAGGGCTTTTACATTTGTAAAAGAGGATCTTTTTTATATTAAAAACAAGCAAGCAAGCCCTGCCCAGATTTAAATAGTAACGCAACGCATTACTTTACATAAAAAGTAACTAAGTATTGTAATTAGTTACTTTTTTAGGGAGTAACGCAATATTGTAACCAGTGTTGGGCAAGTTACTCTGAAAATGTAATCAAATTACTGATTCTAATTCTAATTAATCTAGTTACTAAAAAAGTAATTAAATTACAGTAACACGTTACTAAGTAATGCGTTACTGCCCAACACTGATTGTAATGCATTACTTTTAAAAGTAACTTTCCCCAACGCTGCCTCTGAATTTTATTATATGTGACCCTGGACCACAAAACCAGTCATAAGGGTCAATTTTCGGACTGCCCAGATTTAAAAAGTAACTCAAAAGTGACGTAACACATTACTTTCCATAAAAAGTAACTAAGTAACTTAATTAGTTACTTTTTTAGGGAGTAACGCAATATTGTAACGCATTACTTCTAAAAGTAACTTTCCCCAACGCTGCCTCTGAATGCTGGAGGTGATTTGTGTGTGATTCTGCTCTGATCTCTGCTTCTGTCCCGGCGCAGGTCGAGGCGGTCGTGTGGCGGCCCACGGCGGGACACTGTCCTCCTTCATCGTCAAAAACATCGCCCTGGACAAAACCGACGACAGCAACCCGCGAGAGGCCATCCTGCGTCACGCCAAAGAAGCCGCTGAGAACCCGTACTGGGTCGCCCCGGCCTATAAACAGTAAGACTGAACTACATCATAGCCCCATTGAAACCAATGCTTTTGGGAAACGCAGACTCACAGATACACTAGTGCTGTTCCCTTCTGCGAGGGGAGAAAAAATATCAATTTAAGAAAAAATACCAATTTTATTTTTTATATATATTTATATGTTTTTTATCATTTTGTTTTTTTAAATAGTTTTTATACTTACAATAATATGTCCTTTTAAGATGTTATTTTTAACTAACTTTTATTTAGTTTTAGCAGTGAATTGTTACTTGCGTTTAAGTTTTTATTTTTATTTTTCAAGTTTACTTTTATTAATTATTAGGTAATATAGTTAACTAAGTTTTATTTAGTTTTAGCAGTGAATTGTTACTTGCGTTTAAGTTTTTTTTTTTTTTTTCAAGTTTACTTTTATTAATTATTAGGTAATATATAAAAAGTATTTCCATGATTTTTACAAACAAAATAAGAGTGTTTTTAACTTAATATTGACCATGTATTTCACAAACTTTTAATATGAAAAATACATAATTTTACATAATACATCATTTTAATCATACTTAAAAGTTTGTAAAATATGCATAATATTTATATATTTTAAAAAATTACGATTATTTTTCTTTAAAAACTACATTTTTTGAAAGACATTTTAAAAATGTAGTTTATAATTGTGTTTGTAAAGTAATTTTGTTTCACTTTTTTAATGGTCAATATACAGAAACAAGCATTTTTATAAACAAAAGTAAATGTTTCATACTTTTTTTGAACAAAATAAACATTTTCAACTTAATATTAGCTATGCATTTTACAATCTTTGAAATAAAGAGATAAATATATATATATATATTAGTGCTGTCAAACGATTAATCGCATCCAAAATAAAAGTTTTTGTTTACATAATATATGTGTGTGTACTGTGTATATTTATTATGTATACATAAATACACACACATGCATGTGTATATTTAAAGGAAGGATAGGATGCTACATGCATATATATGTATATATGAACCTTTTTAAATTCTTTTAAAATTGCTTAGAATTTTTTAATTTATACAATTGTTTATAATTATTTTTTTCACTTCTTTATAATATTCCATATGCAGAAACAAGCATTTCCATAGTTTCCATTGTTCTTTACAAAGTAACACACTTTATAAAATTTAAAATATGCTTAAAAATAAATATATCATATATTTTCATCATTCATTCATTCATTCATTCATTCATCAATACAGTTTGAATAGAATTTGAACTATTTTTATTGGTCAATTACAGTATTGAATTGATTTGTTACAATCAACATTTGTCAACATTAGGCGCATTGAATGGATATTTCCACTGATGCCTGATGGGATTGCTTTTATGTGAAGAGTGTATGTGGTGCTGCAGTATAATGTGCTCAGAATCTGGGCAGCTGGCTGGAGATCAGGTGCAGGTGAGACAGGTGTGAAGACTGAAGTTCACCTGACACCTGTGTGTCACACCTCGGCTCACAGATCATGTTCTTCAGTTACAGACGGAGCTCTCCGTCCCAAAATAACAAACACACTGACCCCAAACTCTCCATATTGGTTTCAGCCATAATTAGCACTGTTTTAATTATCAACATCAGTCTGATTCTACATTTTTATTTTGTTGTCCATGTTTGCTTTAAAAAAAAAAAAAAGGAGAGAACTTTTTTTTTTTATTGAAGATTAGTGTTATTTTGTTTTCAAATTTTCTTTATTTCTATTTTAATTTATTACTATTTTCCAATAATTATTTGTGGAAATATATTGGTGACCATATTGGTATTAGTCATAATTAGTACTGTTTTATTAATCGCTATTTTGTTTTGCAAATTTTTATTTTAATTCGTAACACAAGAATTAGATTTGGAAATATATCAGTGACCATATTGGCATTGCCTGTAGTTATGACTGTTTTAATTATCAGTTTTAGTCTGATTCAAGATTTTTATTTAGTTTTCCAGTTTTATTTATTTATTTATTTATTTATCCATCCACCCCCAAAATGTGCTTTTAATTTGTGTTCATTTCAGCAGTGGATTGTTGGTTGCATTTCAGTTGATTAGTTCGTGTCGGTTTAAGATATTATTAGTTAATTATAGTTCATGGAGAAACGAGCATTCTCAAAATGATTTGCAAACAAAATACCCAATACTTTTAAATTTAAGATTGAATTTATAAAACCATTTGATAAAAATGTATAAAACCTGTTTATAATTTGAAGAAATACTAAGCAAACATTTTTAGATGATTGTTTTAAAAACGTTAAAGATGCTATTGATGAAATTGAAACTCTTCAGACAGTAAAATGATGCTGTTTGGTGTCTCAGGTGTGTGTTAGTGTAACTGGATCTGAGCAGAGCTGCATTACTGCAGTAATGAACACAGAGCTAATGATCCTGTTACTCTCGTGCTGCTCGTGTCGTGCCGCTGTAATTGCCTTCTTCAGGTGTCCACACACACACACACACACACACACACATACTCTGTCACTCACACACACACGACTGAAATAAGTTTGAGTTTACGAACTGGAAAGTGTAAAAAAATAAAAATAAATTAAACCTTAATAGTAATATACAAATAAAAAAAACTGACAAAATCACATACTGAAATTATAAGGATAAAAACTAATTCAAAATATTAATAAAAACTATAATAGCTTATAAATAATTAAATATAAATAATCACTGGTTTCAAGTAATGCATTTTTTGAATGGTTTCAAGTTGTTAACAATAATAATGCTTTATTACTTTCATTTTGTCATTTTTTTTCATTTGTGTAAAAGTGTTTTAGATTGTTTGAATTGATGTGTGTGATAATCGGGTTACATGATATTTGGATACAGATTTTTTTGGGAAACAAAATATTTATTGTGTGTGTGTGTGTGTGTGTGTGTGTGTGTGAGTGAGTGAGTG
>NW_015627390.1:596497-602000 GCF_001515625.1 Sinocyclocheilus rhinocerous
ATTTATGTGTGTGTGTGTGTGTGTGAGTGAGTGAGTGAGTGTGTGTGTATTTATTTGTGTGTGTGTGTGAGAGAGAGAGAGTGTGTGTGTGTGTATTTATCCGTGTTTGTGTATGAGAGAGAGAGAGAGAGAGAGAGTGTGTGTGTGTATTTATTTGTGAGTGAGAGAGAGTGTGTGTGTGTGAGAGAGAGAGAGAGAGAGAGAGTGTGTGTGTGAGTGAGTGAGTGTGTATTTATCCGTGCGTGTGAGTGAGTGTGTGTGTGTATTTATTTGTGAGTGTGTGTGAGTGAGAGCGAGAGAGTGTGTGTGTGTGTGTGTGTGTATTTATCCGTGCGTGTGAGTGAGTGTGTGTGTATTTATTTGTGAGTGAGAGTGTGTGTGTGTGTGTGTGTGTGAGAGAGAGAGAGAGAGAGAGAGAGAGAGAGAGAGAGAGAGAGAGAGAGAGAGAGAGAGAGAGAGAGAGAGAGAGAGAGAGAGAGAGAGAGAGAGAGAGAGAGAGAGAGAGAGAGAGAGAGAGAGAGAGAGAGAGAGAGAGAGAGAGAGAGAGAGAGAGAGAGAGAGAGAGAGAGAGAGAGAGAGAGAGAGAGAGAGAGAGAGAGAGAGAGAGAGAGAGAGAGAGAGAGAGAGAGAGAGAGAGAGAGAGAGAGAGAGAGAGAGAGAGAGAGAGAGAGAGAGAGAGAGAGAGAGAGAGAGAGAGAGAGAGAGAGAGAGAGAGAGAGAGAGAGAGAGAGAGAGAGAGAGAGAGAGAGAGAGAGAGAGAGAGAGAGAGAGAGAGAGAGAGAGAGAGAGAGAGAGAGAGAGAGAGAGAGAGAGAGAGAGAGAGAGAGAGAGAGAGAGAGAGAGAGAGAGAGAGAGAGTGTGTGTGTGTCTGTGTGTCTGTGTGTGTGTCGGTGTTCCTCTGTGACTCACAGCAGATGTTGTATTTTAATCAGTGATCTGACTGAAAGTAGGGAACTGGATTAATCTCCCATCATCCTCGCTGTCAGAGGGCCGCAGATCATGTTTTGTGTTGATTGAGCGCTGTGTGAGATCTGAATGTGTCTCATGACGTGTTTTTCTCTGACAGAACGCAGCCGGAGCCGCTGTTCGCCGAGGAGGAGGAAGAAGAGGTCGATGAAGATCAGCCCGAATGGAAGAAACGCAAGATCTGAGGAGATTTCCTCTTCCACTCGGACTCTGAGTTTGTGGCGTTCAGAGGAATGAAACTTCTGTCGGGATTCTCCAACACGCTTTCCAAACCTCGTGAAAACGGACCGTTCCAAGTCTGAATCTGAGCAGAAATTACAGTGTTTGCTAAATGTCATTTACAGCTCATACAGATGATTCATTATTGTCTGAATTAATACTTTGACTGGTTTTTCTTTTGTATTTTTGTCTTTTAGATTATAAATAAACCTGATGTGTGGCCTGTTTCTCGTACAAACTCACTCTTTTCTGTCTTTTTTTGGTATTGTGTGGGTTGAAAAGCAAAAATGTGTGTTTTACATTCGGTCAAGCTTTAGTAAATAGAGTTGGATATTTATTATTTTTTGCTCTGAGCTGAATGACAGTAGATGTACGTATCGGTGTGTCAGATCACATGTTTGCGTGACGCTCTTGCGTGTAAACACGGGACGTCACGCTATCACAACAAATTCCTTTCCGTTGAATTTCCCGTGTGTTGCTCCTCGAACGACTCCGCGACTTCCCCACGAGTCACTGCACTCTTTTCTTTCCAAATCGTCTTTACTGTAATGTATCCTGACTTTTTTTTTTATATATATAAATTTTCGTTTCAGTTTTATTTTGGCCACACTGTTTATGGCACATAAGTATTATTTAAATAAATATAAATAATTAGTGATGATAAATTATCTAAATCAGCAATTTTATTAAAGTACAATAAGTACTTCAATGATGTATCAATACTTTGCAGTTAAAATAAAGAATCATTACAGTAATTATATATAGGATTATGTTTTTTTTAAAATAATTTTTATATATTTATTTCCTTATTTTTTTCTTATATATATGATTTTATTATTTATTGTTTTTCTTAAAAGTTTTTAACATTTCATTTATTTTTTGGTGGTGAAATTTTTGATATTTTTCCATGAGATTCATGATTATAGTCTAGTCTCTGAAAAACAAGAAAATGCAAAAGAAAAGCACACAGGACGTGAATAAAAAGGCCACATTACTAATGCTGAAGCAGCTTAGGCTTTTTAAAGTAGGTGCATAATTGAAATGCTCCGATTGTAAACATCTACTTTTAGATGGGTTGCATAAGTGCACATCAATAACGGTCGGTGGATGAAGATGATGCCAGCGCTGAAGAACGAGCTGCTGCTGCAGTAGATGTGGATTATGTGTCTCCGCTCATTGCAACCGAAAGGAATGCACCCTCTGGCTAACCTACAGGACGCTTTTGCTTTTTAAAACACGAGACGAGATCTTGAAACACTATCGTTTCTCAGAGAGCCACTAATGCGTTTTGAGTTGTCCTCCGCTTCAAGCCTCCTGTGTTAGTCCTGCAAGTCTGTCCTGCAGGGACAGAGGGACGTGTCCAGGGATTTTCGTTTTGTTATTGGATAGCGCTCGGAATAATAATCCTCCGGATATCTGCAGCTGCGAAACCCTGGAAAGCAAATCATCTGCCGATCAGAAAGTGGTGAAGAGTGAAGCATCCCAGCTTCCCCAGCGCCGGGGTCTAATCCAGGGGCCTATTCTGAGTGCTGATGTCAACAAATGCCCCAGTGTCTGTTACGGTCCGGGGAATGCGGGAATGCCGGAGCGGGTGATGTCACCGAGTGCTTTCAGTGGATCGTATATCTGGGGCTTGTTGTCACGCTGTTCTCAGAATCACAGACTGCAGACTCTGGAGGGTTAACTCGTAGCTTTGAGTCAGGTGACCGGTGTCCTGACTAGGCATATAACAATATCAACTTTTCACGTTGCGATTAATTGCTAATGCTTTTATCCCGGTATACGGTATTATCACGGTATTGAAATGTAGTTGCAAAAAAGTGGTCATAACACTTTCACAGACTTTTACATTAAAGGTCACATATTGTGCACCTTTCTGGAGTTTTATTTTAGGTTTTGATGTCCTTAAGAATATATATTTGCGGTATAAGTACCAAAAACCATCTCAATATATTTTTACAGCTCCTCTCTCAGGAGCTCTGCTGAGAACAGGTCGATTTTGGCCTGTCTAATTAATATTCATGAGCCTCTCTTCTGATTGGCCTGTTGTGTTCTGAGTGACGCACGGCCAGGCCAACCACAGGTAACTAGGGTCAGCGACGTTACAGCGCTAGCCCATTCAAACCAGCGCAGGTTCGGCTACATAAGGAGCTTAAAATATCATGGCCAGGAATTTTCACTTTTGACAATATGGGACCTTTAATGTTCCCTCCTGGTGGAATGACCTGCCCAACTCAATCCCAGTCCTCAGCCATCTTCAAGAATCGACTAAAAACACATCTCTTCCATCTTTATTTGACCCTCTAACTCTAGCACTCTATTCTAATTCTATTATTTAAAAAAAACTTGCCCCTTTTAGACTTGCACTCTATTCGTTTACTAACTGATGGTTTCTTTAAAAAACTAAAAAGAAAAAAACTAACACTAGCTCCTCTATTCTTTTTGTATTCTATCTATTTGTTTTCTTTTTATTTATTATACAATAAACAAAAGCCAAAAAGGCCTCTAACACTAGCTTGCTCTATTCTCATTCTATCTGTTTCCTTTTTATTATATAATTTAAAAAGCTTAAGCTAACTGAGACTTGTTATAGCACTTGTATATCATTGCTCTTTTGTTGATTTTGATTGCTTTGTCCTCATTTGTAAGTCACTTTGGATAAAAGCGTCTGCTAAATGTCTAAATGTAATGTAAATGTAATACAGTATAACAGGTTTAACAGCTTTTTTTCTTATAACAGAAGGAACTGAACATTTAAATACAACAAAGCAATACACAAAAAATGTATAAAGTAAAACATTTCACACAGATTAAAGTGCAAAAGTATTATAAACACTTTACAATAAGATCTCATCAGTTAACCTTAGCTAATGCATTAACATTCACAATGAGCAATAACTACATTTCCTACAGAAGTTATTCATCTTTGTTAAAAAATAAAACTGTTAGTTCACGTTAGCTCGGGTTCATTAAAATAATACACTTTTGATTTTAACAATGTGTTATTAAATATTGAAATGACCTAAGATTAATGAATGTTTAGAAGAATTGTTCTTTGGCAGTTTATGTTTACTAAGGAATTAACCAATGTTAACTAATAGAGCCTTAATTTAAAGTGCGACCAAACAATAAAGAATCTAAACATTTTCAAACAATATCTAGGGCATATTGTTGACCAGATTAAAGGTCCCATATTGTCAAAACTGAAATTTCCTGGCTTTTTTCATGATAACTGAGGTCTAGGGGCTATTTAACTACCTTATAAGTTTCAAAACAGTCAGTCCACAGTAAAATGCACACAGCCTGCTCTGAATGGCTGTTTAAATCATTTAAATGCGTTTCAGAAAGTAGCGCAGCTGCTTTGTTGCTTTGACACAATCAGTATTGTATAAAGCGCTATATAAATAAAGGTGACTTGACTTGACTTGATTATCCTACCCGTCAGATGGTCCTAAAACACAATCTAATAGCTAGAAAAATTAATTTATTGTTGGTTTCCAGCCGTAGCTGTATCCCTTCTAGCCACAACCCTGAATAACACATAATTACTGTATTTGCATTGCTGTAAGGGTAGGTTTAGGGTTGGGGTAGGTGTAGATGTAGATGTTAATAAACCATAATTTGACAGGTAGCATTTTTCATAGTCGAATTGTACTACCCACTGTTTTAATGGGAAGTAACACAAATCAACAGAACACCGACCAGCTCGAAGTCCTGGAGGGCAAAACATCCATAGAACTGCAGCACAAGCCTATCAGTTTTCCATCTGTTACCAAGCTGCAAATATTTAGATCACCTCTCGAAAGAATAAAACACAGATATGTGAACAAAATGCAAGTTTTGGCCATTTGCAATCCATATTATATGCACCCACTGCAATACTTCAATCACTAAACAGCGTGACAAAACATGGTGAAAAACACTTAAAATGCCTTAATGTATTTAAAACGGTGATATTAAAGGGGTCATATGATGCGATTTCAATTGTTCCTTTCTCTTTGGAGTGTTACAAGCTCTTGGTGCATAAAGAAGATCTGTAAAGTTGCAAAGACTAAAGTCTCAAATCCAAAGAGATATTCTTTATAAAAGTTAAGAGTCAACCACGCCTGCCTAAAACGGCTCGTTCTAACACGCCCCACATGTCTACGTCACGATGTGCGAAGATTTGCATAACACCGCCCAAATGTTCAAGCAAAGAAAGAAGGCGTAACTTTTATCCTCGCTGTAGTATTGTTGTTGCCGCCGCCATGTCATGAAGAAGGCGCTGTGTGAAAGTAGCGAAACTACTTTGTTTGGCCTTCCAAAAGAGGACGATATC
>NW_015627390.1:602080-604326 GCF_001515625.1 Sinocyclocheilus rhinocerous
GTTTTTTTAACCTTAAACCGCATAAACACATTTCATTACACCAAATACACAACATAATGTTCTTTTTAGCAACATCATATGACCCCTTTAAAATAACAAATTCAGTACACACCTTATTGAGTATGCTTACTTTATATAGGCAAGCATATGAGCTCATGATGCGATGAACGTATATATGAACGTAATGCGCTAAACAGTTCTGTTTTCTTTATAATGGTTTTCTATGAGAAACCATTTAATGTGAAACTTTGCGCATTGCGTATATATTCTGGGTTCATCTGCTTGCCGCTTCTGAGCTTTGAATATGGGTCTTAATGAGGGTTGATGCCATATTTGACACAAATGTTCATTGTTCTGCCTATCATTCCATCCATCCATCTATCTATTGTTACCATTTCATCCATCCATCCACATATCTATTGCTCAATCTATTGCTCCATCCATCCATCTATTGTTCTATCTGTCATTCCATCCATCTATCATCCATCCACCTATCTGTTGTTCAATCGATTGTTCCATCCATCATCATTCCATCCATCCATCTATCCACCTATCTATTGTTCAATCTATCATTCCATCCATCCATCTATTGTTCTTTCTGTCATTCCATCCGTCCATCTATCCACCTATCTATTGTTCAATCTATCATTCCATCCATCCATCTATTGTTCTTTCTGTCATTCCATCCATCCATCTATCCACCTATCTATTGTTCAATCTATCATTCCATCCATCCATCTATTGTTCTTTCTGTCATTCCATCCATCCATCTATTGTTCTTTCTGTCATTCCATCCCTATCTGTTGTTCAATCGATTGTTCCATCCATCCATATAATGTTCAATCTATCATTCCATCCATCCATCTATTGTTCTTTCTGTCATTTCTTTCTATCCATCCATCCACCTATCTATTGTTCAATCTATCATTCCATCCATCCAGCTATTCTTCTTTCTGTCATTTCTTTCTATCCATCATTTTGCCTATCATTTCATTCATACATCCATACATTATTCTTTCATCCATCCATCCATCCATCCATCCATTGTTCTATCTTTCATTCATTCATTCATTCATTCATTCATTCCATCCATCCATCCATCTATCCATTGTTCTATCGTTTCATCCGACCATCCATCTATCCATCATTCTATTTATCTGTCTATCCATCTATCTACCCATTCATCCATCCATCCATCATTCTATCTATCGTTCTATCTATCCATCCATCCTTCCATCAGTCAGTCAGTCTGTCCGTCTGTTTATAAAGCTGCATCATATTGCATGTTTTTGGCAGGCGTTCTGCAGGTCTTTCTCTGCATGAGCAGCTGAGGAGTTAGCATGATTTTCCTGCAGATCGTCCTCATACGTGCCGTTCTGGATCTAAATGTCTGAATGTTGGATCAGTCCTCTTCTGGTCCGAGCAGTGACACGGACACAGAGAGCCGCTAGGCTTCTTCACAAACCTCTGCAGCCCCATGGAAACATTTCCACAGAGTGCCCAGATTTACTGCTCGGTCCGGCTTTACAGCCAGCTTTTGTTTACCATAGAATCCTGGGCCGCTGTTCAGGAATGCATTAGAGCCGAGCGGAACGGATCCCGACTCTCCAAACCGCTCCTCAGCCCTGAAATGTCTCTCAGCACGTCTGAGCTTCAGCTGACAGACAACTGATCATCTGAAAGCCCTGGAGTATGATGGACTTCCTAATTTACAGTGTGTACTAGTGTGTGTGTGTGTGTGTGTGTGAGAGAGAGAAATGTTTTAGATTTGAGCATAACTAGAAAAAGGATTTTACGTAACACAATTATAATCATTTATCATATCATATATATATGTGTGTGTGTGTGTGTGTATTTAGTTTGTGCTACATATAATATATGAAATGTTTTAGATCTGAGCATAACTAGAAATATTTCAAATTTCAAAATTATCTAGATTTTTTGTTTATATTTTGTGACATGAAATGTTTTAAAATGGAGTATAACTAGAAAAAAGATTTTATATAATACATCTATAATCATATAATTTTTTATTATTAATTTGTAATCAAAATTACAAAATTATTTTAATTTATAATTTGTTTTTTTACCAGTATTTATTTTGCCACATATATAAAAGACTGTATGAAATGTTTTAGGTCTGAGCATAAAACTATATATATATATATATATATATATATATATATATATATATCATGTGTATATATATACTCTGTATATATACAGAGTGTGCGGAGAATATTCAG
>NW_015627390.1:604344-609159 GCF_001515625.1 Sinocyclocheilus rhinocerous
AATTTTTTGTAGTTTTTTTGCAATAAATATTTTTCAATATATATATATACATTATTTTATATTTTTATATATAACATTAAAATAAACATGACTATTTTTCTAGGTATGTTTAGAGCTTATCTCCAATAGATCTTATTGGAGTGCAATTTATATAAAATGAAAAACCACTGGTCAAAAGGAAACCTTTGGATGAACTGTTTATGTACATGGTTAACTGTTCTTTTAGTTTTTAAACCTCGTGCATTGATGATGCATTCATGAACGCACACAAAAGCATGATAGAAACAAGATTTATTTTGTAAAAAGTTATAAAATGAATATTGTACAAAAATAAAGTCTGTAGAGAGCTTTGGTTCAGTAACACAAAACAAGACAAAACGTCTCACAGGACCGACGAACACTGCAGGACGGAAAATGAGTTTCAGCAGACATTTGAACTCTTATCTTGAATGTTCTCTTTCGAGGAATCCACGAGCATAAGTTACACGCGCTGGACATGTGCGCTGAGCGAACCGGCATACATCAGGACAGAGGATCGCAGCGAACGCTTGTTTTCGGTTACATCTACGACTCCAAAGCACGTTTATCATGATTAAGGTGGAACGGCTGATGAAATATATCCTGATAAAAGAGGCACCTCGTGCTTTACAGAGGTTTGGCCTGGATACTTCTGAAATGGGGGGATTTGTTCAGGGATTACGGCATCATAATGCAACAGTAAAGCCCAAAGTATTCTTCGGTTTTATGCGTACGGTTCGCGTGAAGCAAATTTCTTCAATAGAAAAGTACACGCTACCACCAGATTTTGCGCATGCCCATTGAATTTGTTTTGCACTAATCAGTTGTTACACAAGGTGGCAACACTGGCCCAGGCTGTTGTTTCACAGTAGAAAGCCAAACTAAAGAGACTGAACAACAACAACAGACGGCCGCATTGAGAAGCGCTTGTGTGAGAGAGCGCAGCTTTAGTTTAAAAGAGTATAGAAACATTTTTAGCGGTCATAACTTGTGGAGAAAAACAGCGCAGACACTGGACTAAGACGAAGCTTTCTAGAGCGCATGCATCGACCGCTGTAGCTCCGCCCCTTGCGTTCGTTGTCTTCGCGTGAACGTAAGGTCGTACGAGTTTATGAATGAACCGCTTGCTTTAAAATCTTCCCCTCACTAACATCAACATCCGCTTTGAACATAGCAATGCACATGATAACTGTATTTAACACTACAATAAGTAAATCCACTTCACCAGCTAATTATTCTTTAACTGATAAATATCCACATTATTTTTCCCGTAAGAGCAGGCGCGGAATTTGTAAATATTATGAGCAAGGCTTCCGGTGTCATCCGCTTCCAAAAGCTGTGCAAGACCGATCGTTTTGCTGCTTGATATTGCAAACTGGTGCGTCTTACCGTATTATTTTAATGTATAATCTTAACCCTCTGGGGTCTGAGGTGATTTTGGGGCCCTTGAGATGACATGCCCTGACATTTGTGCTTATTTCAGCTACTTATAACATACTTTTGGCCAACATGTAATTTTTTTGTATTCAGCACAAACGGTGCTACAATCATATGTGAGCAAGATGGATGTACATGTTTGCATTTTTTTACAAAAAAAAGATTATGCGTGGTTAGTAAGTTTTTGGGGGGGCCATAAAGCCATACTGAATGGTTCTGAATTAAACTTTTGAGTAATCAGTCTTGTAGGCTAGAATATTTACGTCAAAATTATGAACACAGTGGTTTGCCGGTTTACCGTTTAATTCACGTTGTTGTTCTTCTCGCTATTTCCCTACAGCGGCTAATGAACCGGAAGTCTCGCACATTCACAGAAAACGGCTTATGTCCGTGTTAAGGTGGATAGAGCTATACCGCAAAAAATGGAAGTTAAAAAAAAAAATCTAAAGATGCGTATGCGTACAAAAACAAAGTATACTTTGGGCTTAATGCATAGAAAGACCTGCGTTTTCTCTTCCTACGGGCCTGTTTACAGTCGAAGACCCAGATTGCTCTACAATTGAAAGAATTGATCCTGTTGAGAAGTTTATTTCAAGTCGGTTCGAGCAGACAAAGCTGATTTGACATAAATGGTCTTAAACGACGGGGGTCCGCGGCGCTTCTCCGTAGGTACAGATTAATGGGTAAACAGCCGGTTTGACCTGACCGGACCGAGCGGACAGCGGGTTTAAAGAGGTCACATGTAACATTATTTGCTCTGATCAAACAGTCCATTTGTGGAGCTCGGCTCGGCGCAGGCGGTCTCTGGCACTGATTTCATTACAGTGAGATGTAAACACGTCAGGCCAGACCGTATTTTAAAGAGATAATTGGAGACGAGCCATCTGAGGTCCGGCTTGAGCACACGACGGACCGCGCTGCCTGTTTTAATGACGGGAAAAATCGAGACTTTCGTATTTTTGCAAAACAACATCGGCTTTTTATTTTCTACAGTAATACTTGGTCCTCTGCCCGCTTATTATCTGCTCTTTTGTTGTAGGAAACAACGGCAGACTGTCTGGTGGAGCTGGAGACCGAAGACGCGTCTTTTCCGTCACGTAATTATCTGCTTTTCTTTCGTTCATCTAAAGATTCTCTCCGATTTACTCAAGCTCATGTCGTTCCAAAACCAATTTGAACTTCTTCCGTCAAACACCAAAAGGAGATCGAATGCAAAATGACATTCTCAAAGCATCATAACAAGACTTTTTGCATCATTTTCCAAGTCTTCTGAAGTCGTGCGATGCTTTGTTTGAGGAACAAACACACATTTTAGTAGCTGTTCATTAACAAAATGAACAGTAGCTCTCAAATCTCATGCATTTTTTTACACTTGTCACGTTGCAATGCAAAAAACAGCGAGGTTTGGATTCAGTGATGTCAAACAGGGCACAAGGGTCTAAATGCACCATTTCTTATTCAATGTGTTTGACCCTAAGATTTTAGAGGTTTGCATTGAAAAACGTCTTAAATTTGGGTTGGTTCCTCATGCATATCAATCATATGACTTCAGAAGACTCTGAATAACGTGCACAAGTTATATTCACTATTTTCATTGTGCCAAATGACACTATAAATCCTGATCTACCTTCACTGAATGGAAACCAGAATCTCCTAAAGGTTTCGCTCACATTTACTGTTTGGTGAATTTTTTGCAGGCAAAATCCATTGGTTTTAATTGGGAATTACGTGAGGGGGTGAAAGATTTCCCTATGCAGATTTTGCAATGGGTTCAAGTGGGTTGTGTAGTTTTTGACACACAGACCAACAGAAATCTGCTTGATTTGAAAAGTGATTTCTGTGTGAGCTGTTTCGTAATAATTAAATAATTAATATATATATTAAAACAATTATAAAATATCAAAATATAAAATACAAAAATGCTCAGATCTAAAACATTTAATCTGTTATATATACAACAAAAATATAGAATAAATATAGAAAATATAAAATAAAATATATTAGAAAAATAGAAATATATTTTATATATAATTTTCTATTTTCTATTTTTGTTCTGATTTGTTTTATAATATTTATAAAAAATATATATTTCTATTTTTTCTCATATATTTTACTAGACAAATATAGTTCATATTAGAAAAAATAGCAGCCCCCATGTTTGACCGTGAGACTTGAGAGATTTTCTAATACTAAGTATTAATATATTTTTTAAAAAATTTTATTAATTTTTTTTTTTTTGCGCATATAATATCTGAATTGTTTTTTTTTTAGATCTGAGCATAAGATTAGGGAAATTTTGGCTAAATTTGGTGGGCCAAAAAAATCCATAGTATGTGTGTCTATCTGTGTGTCTATCTATCTGTCTATCTATCTATCTATCTATCTATCTAGCTCTCTGTCTATCGATCTATCTCTCTGTCTGTCTATCTATCTATCTATCTATCTGTCTATCTATCTATTTATCTATCTATCTATCTATCTATCTATCTATCTATCGCACCTTAACCTCTCAGTTTGTGAGTCACGACATGTTTGGAAAGACATGAGCTTGAATAAATGGCGAATTGTGAACGGTTTCTTGAAAAACTCGTGCTTAAATTTGGTACCATCCAAGATAGAGAACAAAAACCCCCTCCTTAAATAAATAAGAGAAACAAACACTCTAATACAATGGATTGCAATAAATAACAATAACTTAATTAAATCTCAATAAATACATTTTCATATATACTATATATATAGATAGCTTTCTGGATATTAAAGATCTGGAGTCTGTCGCTGTGGTTCTCTGTGTAAACGTGATAATCCACTGCAGGCGAGTCACGTTGTTTCTGGATAAACGATGTGGTTTGGTAACAAAGTGAATACTGGATATATCTGGGGTCTCCTTCTGAGAGTCCTGCGGCCCCGTCTGAAGCGTTTCACGCACTGCAAAAAATGATTCTCTTACTTAGTATTTTTGGCTTGTTTTCTAGTATAAATATCTAAACATTCTTGAATCAAGATGCATTTACTGTACAAGTGAAATGACTTAAGATATTATGTCTTGTTTTCTGTAAAAAATATATATATATATCAAAATTTTGTTAGTTTTTCCTTAAAACAAGCAAAAATATCTGACAATGGGGCAAGAAAAATTATCTTGTTTAATTAATTTTCTTACCCCATTGGCAGATATTTTTGCTTGTTTTAAGCAAAAACTAACAACAATTAGGTTTTTTTTTTTTTAAGAAAACAAGATTAATATGTGACCCTGGAGCACAAAACCAGTCATAAGGGTCAATTTTTCGAAATTGAGATTTATACATCATATGAAAGCTGAATAAATAATCTTTCCATTGATGTATGGTTTGTTAGGAT
>NW_015627390.1:610663-613942 GCF_001515625.1 Sinocyclocheilus rhinocerous
AGGACATTTACAAAATATCTTCATGGAACATGATCTTTACTTAATATCCTAATGATTTTTGGCATAAAAGAGAAATGTATAATTTTGACTCATACAATGTATTGTTGGCTATTGCTACAAATATACCCCAGCGACTTAACACTGCTTTTGTGCTCCAGGGTCACATATCTTAAATCATTTTACTTGTACAGTAAATGCATCTTGATTCAAAAATGTTTAGATATTTATACTAGAAAACAAGACAAAAATACTAAGTAAGAAAATCAGTTTTTGCAGTGCACTGGTTTCGTCCATCAAACACAAGCGCACTTTCTAGCCGAATGCTTCTTCAGAGTATGGTATTCCAAGCTGTCGTCCAAAAACGAGACGTCGTCGTCGAACACGACAGGCCGACAGCAAGTCCGAGACGGCGTTTCCTTGTCCAGCTTCTTGTTGTGGGTGAGGTTGTTGAGGATCTTGTCGTAGTTGGTCTCGGCGTCGAAACACGGGCCGCTGCAGTAGCGGAAGATCAGCTCCTCTTTGGTCCTGTAACCCAAACCCAGGTCTGTGACGTTGAGGTGGATCTCTTTCAGCAGACACCCACGCCCTTGACCTTTGACCCGGTCATCTCGGCTGTCCTCACGGCCTCGTCCGCGACCCCTCTTCCGGTCTCCTCGTCCCCGGCTGCTCCTCTCGGTGTGTGTTGCTCCTCTCTGGCGGCCCCTGTCCCGCTTGGTTTGCGAATCTACGTCGGAGGATCTGCGCAGTCGGCCGATGGTGGCTTGGATGAAGTCCATCACGCTCTCGAACTGCTCCGGGTAAAAGCCGTTCACGTCATCTTCAAGAGACAGAACAAAACACGTCAGCTGTGTGGTTTACTCTGCAAAACATGATTCTCTTACTTAGTATTTTTGACTTGTTTTTTCTAGTATACATATCTAAACATTCTAGAATCAAGATGCATTTAACTGTACAAGTCAAATGATTTAAGATATTAAATTATCAACATGTTTTTGCTTAAATCAAGCAAAAATATCTGCCAGTGGGGTAAGACAAATAATCTTAATTCAAAGGCTAAACAAGATTATTTTTCTTGCCCTATTGGCAGATATTTTTGCTTGTTTTAAGGAAAAACTAACAAAATTTTGATATTTTTTTTACAGAAAACAAGCCATAATATCTTGAGTCATTTTACTTGCACAGTAAATGCATCTTGATTCAAGATGAAACGAGACAAAAATGTCACTGCAAAAATTGCAGTGTAATTAATGATGCAATGTGACAGTTCTTCGGTTTTGCATTTGCAGTGTGTGCATTTATGATGTTTTGTTTTTGGATAAAAGCATCTGCTAAATGATTAAACTAAATTTAATTTTAAATCATGCAAAAACTGTTTTTACATTGTAGATGATGTAAGCTCAACAATTTGTATTATTGGAAAATGTAATATGAATTAGTGATATTATCGTTAACTAAAACTATTCAAAACATTTATGTTAATTGAAATAAAATAAATGCTAATTGAAATAATGAATACTTAAAAAAACTTTCAGGCATACTTTTAGTAAATATTTCAGTTTTGTGTTGGAAGGCAACATTTATAATTTTATTAAACTGAAATAAAAACCAATAACAATTGTTAAAAAAAAATAAATAAATAAAATTTAACAGACATTAAAAACTAATATAAATGGCAAAAACAACAAAATTACTAAAACTGAAAATAATAAAAACTACATAGACATAAACTAATAAAAATGACAAAAACACAACATTGGTAAAATTACTAAAACTAAAATTGAAATATAAAAACAACAAAAACTAAATAGACATATGAAAAAAATAAAAATGACAAAAACACAAAACTAAAATGAAAAAATAATAAAAACCAAATAGGCAGTAATGAAAAATAATAAAAATGACAAAAACACAAAATGATTAAAACTGAAATAAATTAATAAAAACTATATAAATGTTTTAAAATAACAATAAAAATTACATACAACAAAATTACTAAAACTGAAATAAACAATAATAAAAACTAAATAGATTAAAAATTAATAAAGCCTACAAAAACACAACAAAATACTAAAACTAAATAAAAATAAATAGACATTTTAAAAAAACTAAAAGGAAACGATAAAACACAACAAAATTACTAAAACTGAAATAAAAAAATACTTAACAGATATACTTAAAAAATATAAAACCAACAAAAACACACAACAAAATTACGAACTTTGAAAAGAAAATGGAAAATTACAAAATAATAAATACTGAAATACTATATTAATGATAACACTGATGTGAATTTAAGTATAAATATGCTAATTTGATTAGTGACCTAGAATGTGAAATATTTTCATGTTTTAAACATTTTCTGTTTGTTTCCAGGTCCGCTCTGCAGATCCTCAGCGTGCTCTCAGACGCTTGGACTTCACTGTATATACGACATTGTTTATTTGTCACTATCGACCATCCCAAATAACGGCCCATGACTCACGGGACCTCGCACTGGACAGACTCTTCTCTTCTTATAGATCATGACATTGAGGTACAGCAGAAATACATCTGCTCAACCACAAACTCGAAACATGCACGCCGCCCTCATCTTAAACAAAAGCAAGCACGCGTTTGATCTGCGTGTAATGCATCATGATTTCATTACAGTCAGAACTCAACGTTCACTCTCCATTCAACCCAACAGACCCACTGTGTCACAGTTCTCGGAAAAGCCTTGCAACAATCGTGGTATATACATGCTGCTAATCTTGCTTGGACATTTTGTCCTCATTAAAAATGATTTAACTTGAAAGAAATGAATAGTACTTTTGGAAGTGTTTCATTTATTCCCACTTATAAGAGGTGAAGATGATAAAAGCTGAACATTACACACCCTCAGGCCATCCGAGATCAGGATGAGTTTGTATCTTCACCAGGTTTGTAGAAATGTAGCATTGCATCAGTGTCTCAGCAATGGATGCTCTGCAGTGAATGGGTGCCGTCAGAATGAGAGTCCAAACAGCTGATAAAAACATCACAATAATCCACAAGTTATCCACAGCACTCCAGTCCATCAGTTAACATCTGGAGAAGACAAAAGCTGAAACAAATCCAGCATTAAGACGCTTTTAACTAAAACACAAGTCCATAATCCATAATAATTCCTCCAGTGAAAAAGTGTTCTGGTCTGAATCAGGAGAGAAATCTGCACAGATCAAACACCGTTTAAACAGCTCTAAACAAATATGTGGCTAGATTTTGATGTGAGAGACAACAGCAGATGCACTTTTTCACTGG
>NW_015627390.1:614106-628873 GCF_001515625.1 Sinocyclocheilus rhinocerous
AAATATATACGTTGTATTGAACATTAATGGAGCAACAGATTTTGTGTGAAAATAAATCATTCAAGTTGTTTATTTTGTTTAAAAATCTTATAAATGTATGAGGTGTCAAGGAGGCTCACCAGCATGGGGCAAAAGGCACACAGTATTGATACAAATACTTTAGCTAAAATAATGTTTTTTTTTTTTTTAAATGTCCAAGTTAATACTTGTTCAAAACAATCACTTTAGCAGAGTTTGTACTATTTTCTGCTTATTTTGATAAATAAAATAATAAATTTTTTGCTCAATAAATATACTGTCATTAAAATGTTAATATAAAAATATATTTTAAAATACAGAAACAAAATCATTTTAAAAAGTAAAGATTCTGAATGCATTGAAGGAAATCCCATAATAATATAGATTTACTGTAGTAACAACAAATGTGATTATGATTAATATCATGTTTTAAAATGTGATGGTTTCACTCTAAACTTGGTGATTATCTCTAAGATGGACACCCAACATAATATATGATATTTACCATCTGAATCTAACCATGCCATGTCAACAAATTAAATTTATTCATTATTATGATTCCATTGTTAGAACGAGTGTGAATAAATGAATAAATATTTATGCATTTATTTGTGTATTTAATTATGTATTTATCGATTTATTTATATATTTCCACATTTATTTAATGATTTAATTTTGAGTCATTTGGCCCTCCATAGGGACGCGGTGACACACGACCCTCTCTATCGCTTTTGCTTTATTCAAAAACAAGCAGCTTTTGATGCAGTTTAATGATCGAGAACATGCATATTATATGTATTGAATCGCTGTTTACATGTTAAATTAGGACAGGGTGATTTTAATGCCAATTGTAAACCACACCTTAACTAAAAGAAATAAACTCTCAAAACCTGTTTCAGTGATTTTCATGCCTGCTATTTCATGCAAATATCAGCACATCTAATATGCATGAACACCTGTTTCGTGTTACAGATGCACCATATGGCAGGTAAAGTGAAGTATTCTCTGTGGGACTGAGATGATTCAGATGTTTAGGGAATTTAGTCTTGCTTGAGATGTTTGTATGAGCTTCAACCGTTTGTGAAACGTTTCGGTGCCAGAATCGAGTAACTTTACGCTGGAGTCATTTGTGTAACCCAGTTGGTTACGTGATCTACGGCGGTATCAGATGACTCTGACAAACGCTGGCTGTGACTCAAATCTCTGTGCTGCCTACATAGAAAGCAATTTTGTGCATCACAGGATGATTGAACAATGAATAAACAGGCACATTCACATTTAAACCCATTTAAACGCCCAAACGCCAGGTGCTCATCTTAGTTCTATGCAAGTTTGTTTCTATCCAGAGAATAGCTAGCTCGCAATTCTGACTTTACATCTCGCAATTCTGACTTTATATCTCGCAATTCTGACTTTACATCTCGCAATTCTGACTTTACATCTCGCAATTCTGACTTTACATCTCGCAATTCTGACTTTACATCTCGCAATTCTGACTTTACATCTCGCAATTCTGACTTTACATCTCGCAATTCTGACTTTACATCTCGCAATTCTGACTTTACATCTCGCAATTCTGACTTTACATCTCGCAATTCTGACTTTACATCTCGCAATTCTGACTTTACATCTCGCAATTCTGACTTTACATCTCGCAATTCTGACTTTACATCTCGCAATTCTGACTTTACATCTCGCAATTCTGACTTTACATCTCGCAATTCTGACTTTACATCTCGCAATTCTGACTTTACATCTCGCAATTCTGACTTTACATCTCGCAATTCTGACTTTACATCTCGCAATTCTGACTTTACATCTCGCAATTCTGACTTTACATCTCGCAATTCTGACTTTACATCTCGCAATTCTGACTTTACATCTCGCAATTCTGACTTTACATCTCGCAATTCTGACTTTACATCTCGCAATTCTGACTTTACATCTCGCAATTCTGACTTTACATCTCGCAATTCTGACTTTACATCTCGCAATTCTGACTTTACATCTCGCAATTCTGACTTTACATCTCGCAATTCTGACTTTACATCTCGCAATTCTGACTTTACATCTCGCAATTCTGACTTTACATCTCGCAATTCTGACTTTACATCTCGCAATTCTGACTTTACATCTCGCAATTCTGACTTTACATCTCGCAATTCTGACTTTACATCTCGCAATTCTGACTTTACATCTCGCAATTCTGACTTTACATCTCGCAATTCTGACTTTACATCTCGCAATTCTGACTTTACATCTCGCAATTCTGACTTTACATCTCGCAATTCTGACTTTACATCTCGCAATTCTGACTTTACATCTCGCAATTCTGACTTTACATCTCGCAATTCTGACTTTACATCTCGCAATTCTGACTTTACATCTCGCAATTCTGACTTTACATCTCGCAATTCTGACTTTACATCTCGCAATTCTGACTTTACATCTCGCAATTCTGACTTTACATCTCGCAATTCTGACTTTACATCTCGCAATTCTGACTTTACATCTCGCAATTCTGACTTTACATCTCGCAATTCTGACTTTACATCTCGCAATTCTGACTTTACATCTCGCAATTCTGACTTTACATCTCGCAATTCTGACTTTACATCTCGCAATTCTGACTTTACATCTCGCAATTCTGACTTTACATCTCGCAATTCTGACTTTACATCTCGCAATTCTGACTTTACATCTCGCAATTCTGACTTTACATCTCGCAATTCTGACTTTACATCTCGCAATTCTGACTTTACATCTCGCAATTCTGACTTTACATCTCGCAATTCTGACTTTACATCTCGCAATTCTGACTTTACATCTCGCAATTCTGACTTTACATCTCGCAATTCTGACTTTACATCTCGCAATTCTGACTTTACATCTCGCAATTCTGACTTTACATCTCGCAATTCTGACTTTACATCTCGCAATTCTGACTTTACATCTCGCAATTCTGACTTTACATCTCGCAATTCTGACTTTACATCTCGCAATTCTGACTTTACATCTCGCAATTCTGACTTTACATCTCGCAATTCTGACTTTACATCTCGCAATTCTGACTTTACATCTCGCAATTCTGACTTTACATCTCGCAATTCTGACTTTACATCTCGCAATTCTGACTTTACATCTCGCAATTCTGACTTTACATCTCGCAATTCTGACTTTACATCTCGCAATTCTGACTTTACATCTCGCAATTCTGACTTTACATCTCGCAATTCTGACTTTACATCTCGCAATTCTGACTTTACATCTCGCAATTCTGACTTTACATCTCGCAATTCTGACTTTACATCTCGCAATTCTGACTTTACATCTCGCAATTCTGACTTTACATCTCGCAATTCTGACTTTACATCTCGCAATTCTGACTTTACATCTCGCAATTCTGACTTTACATCTCGCAATTCTGACTTTACATCTCGCAATTCTGACTTTACATCTCGCAATTCTGACTTTACATCTCGCAATTCTGACTTTACATCTCGCAATTCTGACTTTACATCTCGCAATTCTGACTTTACATCTCGCAATTCTGACTTTACATCTCGCAATTCTGACTTTACATCTCGCAATTCTGACTTTACATCTCGCAATTCTGACTTTACATCTCGCAATTCTGACTTTACATCTCGCAATTCTGACTTTACATCTCGCAATTCTGACTTTACATCTCGCAATTCTGACTTTACATCTCGCAATTCTGACTTTACATCTCGCAATTCTGACTTTACATCTCGCAATTCTGACTTTACATCTCGCAATTCTGACTTTACATCTCGCAATTCTGACTTTACATCTCGCAATTCTGACTTTACATCTCGCAATTCTGACTTTACATCTCGCAATTCTGACTTTACATCTCGCAATTCTGACTTTACATCTCGCAATTCTGACTTTACATCTCGCAATTCTGACTTTACATCTCGCAATTCTGACTTTACATCTCGCAATTCTGACTTTACATCTCGCAATTCTGACTTTACATCTCGCAATTCTGACTTTACATCTCGCAATTCTGACTTTACATCTCGCAATTCTGACTTTACATCTCGCAATTCTGACTTTACATCTCGCAATTCTGACTTTACATCTCGCAATTCTGACTTTACATCTCGCAATTCTGACTTTACATCTCGCAATTCTGACTTTACATCTCGCAATTCTGACTTTACATCTCGCAATTCTGACTTTACATCTCGCAATTCTGACTTTACATCTCGCAATTCTGACTTTACATCTCGCAATTCTGACTTTACATCTCGCAATTCTGACTTTACATCTCGCAATTCTGACTTTACATCTCGCAATTCTGGCTTTATATCTCGCAATTCTGACTTTAATATCTCACAGTTTTTACCTTTTTTATTACCCTTTTTATATTTTTATCCCATGGCAGAAATAAGCTGCCATATAGTTCAGAGAGACGTCTCATTTTATTGGATGCACATCAATGTTTTGTTAAATGTACAGTCTGTTCAATATGTCAAACCATAATTTTCGCTCGTGTTTTCAATCAGAGCAACATTTAGAAAGATGCATCTCAATCATGCACTCAAAACCTCCTTTTCATTTGCTTCAGGTTAAACATCTGACTGAAAGTCTGCAATCACTGCATGTTCTTCACTGCTTTTAGTGGCTGCTCTCTGGACAGCCAAACTGCCATTACAAGAACACATTTAGGAGCGATTCAGAGGACTAGAGACACTGATGCATGCAGGGATCGAATCCCAAAGACACAAGTCACTGAGTGATTCAACGTGTTTGTTTTTTGCAGCTCCCATCGTCTGTTGTTCACTATAGTTTCAGCACGCCTTACATTATGCAAGGGTCTGGCGAAACGTCCGACTTCAAAATAAATTCATGCATATTTTCGGTCAGTCCAGTGCGAACCGTTCCACATGCCAAGTTTGACTTGTTAATTCTCTAATTTAGAAAGTTCCCATGATGCAAGAAGGCTACTGTGTAAAAGATGAGGCCGCTATTAAACATCTGGAACAGCTGCTTAAATGCACAACGAATTTATAGTTCATGCCGTTCCCGTCACGTCAGTATCTGTCGATGTTCACAACAGCACCTTACTTAGGAAAACGTGTGAGAAAAGTGCTGGAAAGCTCGGCGTTAAACGTAAACAATCCGTGCAGAGTTCATCTCAATTAGGGTTTGTTACGTAAAACATGTGGTCACGCAGTGCTTACGAAGGTAATGTTTCAGTTAACGTACTGTACTCTTGACCAGTATATTGTCACAGTTGTGCATCTGTATCTGGGTTGCTCAACATGCAGCTATGCAAGTAATTGAAAGCAGTTCTCCATTGCATTTGAACTAAAACGAATTAACACTTCATAGACATCTCCTTTGCGATGTGCATTGAAGAAATTGAGAGTTGCATGCTCAGTGACTTACATTGTTCCTCCATGGAGGCTTGTTTTTGGTGCGTGGTTTCAGGTTGGGTGTCGATGATGGGGTCCAGAGCGGGTGTCTCACTGCGGACGACGGCTCTTTTGGATGGCTGCAGCTTGTGGAAGACGGGACGTGCGGAAACGGAGCTCAGGAGCAACAAACACGTGGCTAGAATGTCCCATAACTTCATTTTAGACTCAGTTCCTTTGAGGGAAGCTGCAACGGTACAAAGGTAAAAGCATGAACGTCTGCACAAAAGCATGCATGAGTGACAAAACGTGGCTTTGAATGGATAAAGGAGAGGCTTTTCATGAGTTAATTTGACGAACGTCGTGTTTTTGTACTCGGCGCTACTGAAAGTCTTCCCAGAGGGAAACGGTTCAGTGCAAAGTGTTGTAACTTGTGAGAAGTGCAGAATTAAATATTCTGATGAGGGCCCTGTGTGAAATGTATTCTGTAGGCCAGTTAATGCTGAACAGATTTCTGTCAGTATTACAGAGCAGAAAAATGCGTGTTTTCTGCCAGAGTTTTTCCCCATTCCGGATCCCAAAAACTCCTGTTGATGAAAATGCAAATAAAATCTACCAGTTTCATGAACGCAATGAAGTTTACAATGACTTTTATGACCCTTTATTGCAGTAAATGACGCTTTACTCTGAATAGCTCTAATTTTTTTGATAATTTAAAACCTGCTGTTTCTTCGTGTAATTAATAGCTTTTTGATATTTTAAGTCATATAGTCAGAAGATCATTTGGTTAAGATATTTACTGCATCATTCTGCTTTATAAAAACAATCAGAGCTGCATAAATCCTGGATTATTATTTTTTTTTTTGGAAGTTTTAAGTATTTGACCTATTAAAACGAGTCTATTACATTTGCTCCAAAGTTGCTCATAGTGATGTGAAGTTAACATACACTCTTAAAGGTTTCTCCATATTATTTACTGTGCATTTTCAGTGTATTATAGAAGCTACAAAGTTATGTTTTGAAAAGCATACAGTAACTAATTTCAGCTGGAGTCCCAATATATTAAACAGTTTTATGTTAGGAGAACGGTGCACTCTTGGAAATAAAGGATTGAAACTGGGTTATACAGATTATATGAGAACCTTTTTAGGTTCATCAGATGTTTTTTTTTTTTTTTTTTTAGGCGACCATATATGTTTTGGTGCATCAGAATCTGAGGATTCTACAATCAAATGTCCAACTTTTTAATTTCCAAAGAATATGTACTGCTGGAATGATTATTAATACGAAAAGAAACGTCAATAACATTTATGTTTAAGAGTGTACGCGGGGAAATTACTGTAAAAAGGAATAAGGAAAAACTATTTTGTGTCCATATGCAGAAAGAATGAGATAAATTCACCTTTAAATGGGGTCCATACAGACCGGAGCTTCAGAAAAGCCAAATTCTCAATAAATCAGGAAACATCCAAAGATCCGAAGGATAAAATCCGTGCGTTATCCTCAAAATATCACGATTCCAGGTCCATTCACAACATGTTATCCGCTAGATCCCAATGAAGCGTGCGCAGAAGTGTCCGGAGTGTCCAACTGACGCGCCGTGCGCAACGCGACGCGCGGAACCGTGATGCTGCCGCGTCTGTAACGAGAGAGAAAACCAGCAGCAGCGGCTCAGATGAAGACATCGGGATCCCGAAGACGCAGATCCGGATCCGAACTAACTGTAATAGTTCCCCGTGTCTATTAAAGCGCGCCGCATTCTGCCTCCGAGACGCGACGCGACGCACAGGTGATGAAATCCAGGTGAATGTTTGTTAATATCCGCACGGATCAGGTGAAAGTGAAGCGCGACTGTACAGCAGATGGTGTGTGTCTGATATCTGTCAGCAGCACACAGCGGTCTTAACTCACACGCGCGTCTCTGAACGCGTCTGATGCGCACACTCAGCTCTGAGCGCGTTTAAATACGCTCAGGGGTTCGAGCGCGCTGACGTCACGCTCGGACCCCGCCCTCATTTTTCTCACGCTCGCACAACTCCGATCTATACATCCGCACAAATAAAGCTGTTTTTCAGCACCAACAAAAACCATATAAAATCGGTGCGAGTTTGAGAGCAACGTTTGAAGTAAGATAAATGCACAAAGCAAAATCTGGGTTTATGCGGCTACCATTGTGTATATTACAGAAAATGATGCACTAAATATCTAAAGCATCTATGGCTATATGACTTGGGCAGAAATGGAAAAATACACTAATAAAATTATGCAAAAATGTAAACTATTTAGAGTAAAGCCTCATGAAAATCAATTTTTTGGATTTTTCAGTGTTTCCATAGTAATATTCTTTGAAGTTCCTTGCAATGTCTGCCATAAATACCATGGTATTAATCTGGCTCGGCCACATTGTTTTGTTAGGGAGGTTTGTGGTGTTTGGTGTTGTGTTTGTGTGTCGTTCCACAGGATTAAGCTGCGTCATACAGTCTTTATTAAAACCATCTTTACTAAATCAAAGGATCAGTGACAGCAGTTTGTTCAGACTTTAAAACCCGTCTGCCATTATACATGGAGCTCTGAAATCATCCTGAGTAATATGAGCGTATCATCTAACCCTAACGTTATCCTAAATATTTCTGATGGGTCATGGCAGTTAATGTGTAAACATACATGACCGTTCGAACTCATTCATTTGCATTTATTCATTTTTTCTGCATGCAGATGCAGAACCAACTTGATGAGGAATGCAACAAAGCAATCCATCCTCTGAATGTGATCTTAAAGGACTAGTTCACCCAAAAATGAACATTTGCTGGAAATGTACTCAACCTCAGGCCACCAAGATTAGGATGAGTTTGTTTCTTCATCAGTAGAGGAAGCATTATTATGTATTATGGACTCGTATTTTAGTTAAAAGCGTCAGTTTCATCTTTTGTCTTCTCCAGATGTTAACTGATGGACTGGAGTGCTGTGGATTACTTGTGGATTATTGTGATGTTTTTATCAGCTCTCATTCTGACGGCACCCATTCACTGCAGAGCATCCATTGCTGAGACACTGATGCAATGCTACATTTCTCCAAATCTGATGAAGATACAAACTCATCTACATCTTGGATGACCTGAGGGTAAATTTTCATTTTTGGATGAACTATTCCTTTAAGGGATTGATGCATAGATGCATCACTCATGCTTTACAACAAGATACTGAACAACTGCCAAAAAAGCAGTGCAAATAAATGAATCACTGACAACAGATGTGTGTGTGTGTGTGTGTTTGTATGTATGCTTTGTATAAAATAGTTGAGGAGGAGGAGGGTCTCCCCAGCTGAGCCTCGGTCCCTCCCAAGATTCCTTCTCATCTACTCATCGTCTCATCTTAGGGAGTTTTTCTTGCTTACTGTCATCTTTGGCTTCCCTGAGGGACTTTGTAAGCCTCTATTCATTGTAAAGCTGGTTGGAACAATTTGCATTGTGAAGAGCTCTATACAAACAAATTGAATTGGAAAAACTGAATTGAATTAAAGCTGCGTGGCATTATAAAGCGAAGCTATCTAAACATCCTGCCATGAGTCTGAAAGCACATCCACGCACAGATACGGGGGTCTAGAAGTCATTTGAAAGAGAAAAACATGCGTAAAACGAGAAGACATAGATGTTTGAAAAGTAATTCTCTCAGAAAAACTGATGGATGAACATTAGCTACATTAAAAGTAAAATGGATATGTTTATTTTTTTATATAATTGTGTAATAATTATATTGAATATAATTATTAAATATTATTTAACTAATTATGTAATAATTATGTAATTGCATATACTGTATATAATTTATGCATGCAGTTCCTATGCCCTTGTATTCATTTAGACTGAATATTTGTACTTTCAAAAACATACAAATATTAGTTATACTGCAGGAATTTCATCTGCAAAAAATAACTAAAAGAGGATAAAACTAATTGGAAAATAGATAGTAATTTTAAACCGTTAAACACAAAAGTGTGTGTGCGAGCATATATATATATATATATAATATATATGTTCACAAATTATTTTTTTTATCCTGCATTCCAATTAATCTCAATCAAACTGCAGTTGGGTTGTTTTGATTAAATAATAATAAGTTTAAAAAAAAATACAGCTAACTAACACAATAAAAACATGATAACACAATAAAAAACATGATTTATGAAAATTAACAAAAACGGAGTTATCTGTTTTTGCAAATAAACTCTTCATGTTGAGTGTATCTTCTCAATATTTAGTCACTGCAGGATTTTGAACAACACTTTTCTTCTCTTACAATATTATTATTTATTATACAATATTATTATACAATAAAGTCCTGCAGTATGATTAAATGCCTGTGTTTATTAAACATACAGATATTCAGTGTAGTCTAATTTTATGTAGGTATAAAAAAATAACTAAAAGGGGATTAAACTTTGTGGGAAATGTCAAATAATTTCCCCATGTTTTCCTCTTGTTTTATGTATTCAAAGATGTCTACAAGAGTGTTCATTTAGTGTATTGTGAAGGCAAAAGCACTGGTTGTCATTATGATTTCCTAAAGAAATCTGTCATATAATACATACAATACAATACAAGGGCCAAACCCTTCAATTCAACACTCAAATCCTGAAAGGCAGGACAAGGCATGTTTTCTTTGAAAGGGTATTAAGTTGAATATTCAGAACTTGGACGGGCCCATAAAGCGTGTTCGCTTTTAACCTTCTGTTGAGATCGTTTTCATAATGCCGGCTCAGAAATGGCATGTTTTTATGCTCTTCCCATCAGCCAGTTTGTCCTCGTGCGCTTTCTGAACACTTTTCATTGTAGCGAATAAAACCTCTGTTTTGTTTTAGGATGCCGATCAAAGTAGTTCATAGTCACAAACATTTGAACCATTGCGAATGGTTTAAGCCCTCAGAATATGCTAGGAAACTATTATATGCTTAAACTGTCCAAATAGACACCATATTTGTCTATTGCAATGTGCATTAATGTTTGCAGGACAGCAAGCAGATGCTGAGGAGCCTCGGCTCGTGAAGTACGGCGAGTATCCGGTGTTCTTCAGCTCTGACTGTGATCCCGTCGTTCCGTAGTGAAGTCCGATCTCCTGCTCCGCTGGCATGGCATAAAAATCCAAACAAACAAACATCAGTTCTGCATTTGTTGCTTATTAAGGCAGCATTTTAATACATCATAGTTGCAACATAATTAGAAATGTCATATTTTGCCTGCCATTTTTGTGTGCTGTGTATCAGATGATCAAAATCACTCACTATTTCAGGTGCCCATGTAGACGGTGAAGCAGCTCACTTGGTTTCGAAACCGAGCTGCAGTTTAGCTTGAATGTCAAACACATTAATGACGGTGTGGCAAACATGCGTGAGTAATCAGAGATCACTGACTGGATGAAACGCTCAGGATTATGGAATTACAGTCATAAGGGTGCAGGGAACAAAGATCAGACTGCCACTGCTTGAGATGGGTGTTTCCCTGATTGAGAAAAGCTCACTCACCACAACTCAACACAGTAAACAATTAGATAAAATAAATGTTATTGCAGAACGCCAACGATAACATCTGCTGTGTTGGTGAGGTACCAAAGTACACAATGATGATGACCCAGTAACGACTCGCATGAGATGTGTTTACATGCATAATTGCAAGTCTTTTGAATAACATTTGAATCAGACAATACTGTCTGCGTTATTGTGAATCATGTGATCTTTATTCCACTTTTCATTAGATGTGTTTTCTAACCTGGCGGCATTTCGTCTGCTTCTGCTGATGTGGCATCAAGTCGTAATTGTTTGCAAACGCTTGGACACGTGTGATATTGGTGGTCACAAATAGTGGGTCGCAACACAAAAATGGCACTACTGCGTAATGCATATAATAAAATGCATCTAACCATAAAAATGTGCATTGATGGGTTAGAAATAAAAATACACAGCAGATTTTAAAACACTATTCTGAATTTTCTATACTGTATTTTATACCAGTGGGGTTTGAGTCTTACCTCTCAGATAGGTCCTTCAAAATATCTTGGAGAGGTGAGGTGTCCAAGTCACAACATCTAACTACTGGGGTGCCTCAGGGCTCAGTTCTTGGACCACTTCTCTTCTCTGTCTACATGGCATCACTAGGTTCTATCATTCAGAAACATGGCTTTTTATATCTTCATATGATTAAAAAAAACCTTGCTACATGTACTGCATTAAGCTAACTAAGAGATGTTGTTATAGCACTTGCATATCATTGCTCTTTTGTTGATTTTGATTCCATTGTCCTCATCTGTAAGTCACTTTGGATAAAAGTGTCTGCTAAATGATTAAATATAAATGTATTTATGCATCTGATCAAACTTTATTTTGATGGCAAATGGTGTGGGATGAGTTACATGCTAAAGTTTAATGCATTGTAAAAAATATATATTTATAAGCTGTGAATAAAACAAAATTAATGGAGTACATTTTAAAAGGAAATACTATTTCAGTTTTCAAAATTTCACATTTAAGGCAAAATATTGTTTTCAATTTTGAGATTTTGGGATATTTGGCTTTTCATAACATGTTGTTTCAGACTTTAAAGTGTTTATTTTATTGCACTTTATCTAATTACATCTGTAGATTCAGTTACAGGACATATCTTTAAAGGATGTTTTCTCTAAATTCTTTTTTTTTTTCTTTTTTCAGTTTCACTCATCTATATTCTGAGTGGTTTGTTCATATATCATTCACTTGATTTAATTAGTGCACTTTATCTAATTGTGTCTGAACATTTAAATACAATACATATATTTAAAGGACGTTTTCTCTAAATGAGTTTCTTTCTCCGCTTCAGCAGCACTTACATACACCAAAATTTACAGTTTTACTCCTATCTATATTCTGAAGGTTTTTACTGAGGGGTTTGTTCATAAATCATTTGCTTGGTTTATATAACTGTTTTTCCTAAAAGCATGACGAAAATTTATTCTTTCCTGACTGTTAACAGTATTTTCTGATTTATGCAGTGATAAAAAGAGAAATCCAAAATCCCCTCTATAAAAACCTTTAACTCTAATGTGTCAACAAAATAGAACAAAAATTATAAACCTGACTTTATCCAGTGTTCGGATTTATTTTCTGGAAATGTATGCAAACTAGTGAGTATTTTATTAGATAATGTCTCATTTACACTTTGAAACATAACAGTTTAGAAAACTTTCTCTTTTTTGCAATTCTTAATATAACCAATCAAATCCAATGTTTTACTTGCTGTTTCTGTGTAATTATTCATAAAATTTATCGGCAATTTCTGAGTGAAAGTAGTTTCAATGTAAATCCTACACCAAATGTTTTTCATTGTACTTAGTACTTAGTTTTAGAGGTTATCACTAAAATTATAAGTGCTAGTAATATTGATTATAAAACATCAATATTGCATGAGTTGTGGATGAGGCTGTTAAACAATCTAGGACAGGTTACATTTGGACACAGTGATTTGTCCTCTACTTAACAGCATTTCAATTTTATCTCATTAAACGGTTGGGTTTAGCGTGTAAATACTGCAGGTAAACACATTTTGTTGACTAGATAATTGCCGTTACAGTATCTTGTATGTGTTTACAGTTTAGTTTTTCCATTGCACTTTTACCGCTCTCTTTGCAGGATACTGGCCCACCTGTGTTGAATTATGTCATCATGCGTGTTACTATCATCACGCAGGCGTGTGTTGATCTGCTGGCGAGTCAATGGCCGCGCTGTCATGGATCTGCCCGTGTCAGATACTCTGGGTGTGCTGCTTCAGCTGATAAACGCAGATAAGGAATGCATAAAGTTAAAGAGCAAAGATATGTTTGGACTTTCATCACCATAGAAGGACGGTATTCAGGGTTGTGTGTCGAATTAATGACGGCTTGTCTTTCTATTTTTACCGCAGAAGTCCAAAAGCCAAGCCAATGAAAGGCCTGTCAGCTGATGATGAAAGAGAGTCTCTTCTGGAATGGAGCGGTTCAGGTGAAATCAAGTCAATATTGTTACCCAGAGGAAAATGTTATTGCTCTGCTCTTTCATTGATCAGGAGATTTAATGAGTTGTTATAGTAACTGAAGTATCAACTTAGCCTCAGATGTTTCTTGGAATTCCTGAAATAAAAATAGACACAAACGAGTCAATAGTTGTCATACAGTAAGAGTTAAGAGCTGTAAAACGAATGTGGAGCAGCTCGGATCATTTGACGGGAAATGTTTGAGATTTCTGACTTTTGATCGTAGACTTTGGTATCTTCTGAATCCCTTCTGAAACTTTTATTCTCAGGAGAAACATCTGAGAAGCACTTGCACTTTGTCTTCATTTGATCTCATTGAAATATTAATCTCGTTTGTGATTTTTTTTCTTTCTTTTCTTACAGGTTGTTTTGACTTGAAAACAAAGCTCTTTAAACTTGACATTTTTGACAATTTTGCAAATAATTTGCAGTATAACTTGTTCTTTCTGATTTAATGTTTTTGCAAATAATTTGACCTTTTCTTTTTAAATAACTTGACCTTTCGGAATTTGACCTTTTTTTGCAAATAACTTGATCTTTCGAATTAAATTTTTTTTTTTTTGGCAAATAACTTGACCTTTTTGAATTTTGATTTTTACGGGTAATTTGAATTGTGATTTATTTTTTTAAATTTTTTTTGCAAATGACTTGATCTTTGTACATTTTATTTTATGACGACCTTTCTGATTTATTTATTTTTTTGCAAATAATTGCCAAATTACTTGACCTTTTTTAATTTCTTTTTTCTTTTGCAAATGACTTGATCTTTTTACATTTTTTATTTTTTACAAATGACTTGACTACCTTTATTTATTTATTTGCAAATAACTCAAGTTTTGTGCTTTTTTTTGTGTGTTTTTTGTTTTTTATTGCAATCTTTGGTATCTTCTGAATCTCTTCTGAAACTCTTGTTCTCAGGAAAAACATCTCAGAAGTAGGAGACTTGTTCTTTATCTCCATTTAATTGCATTGTTAATATATTAGAGATCTCATTTGTGGTTTCTTTCTTACAGCTTGTTTTGACTTGAATGCATCATGGAGAAAGCTCCTCTGCTTCATTAGAGATGTGATCTCAGCATCTTTCTCTGCTAATTGATGCAGTAGATCAGTGTTGGCGGATCTCCAGGACGCTGAATGTTAACAGGAGTCCTGATGTCCGGCGGCCTGCATAACCAATCTGGGAATGATGCAGGGAATTCGAGGGAGCAGCTCCCAAGCGTTTTATTCCTGATGGTGGGTTTGCACAAGACAGACGTGCTGCGGTCGAGTAAGTGCTGGTTCGCAGGCCCTGCGCCGTCTGCATAAGCCCCGGATGGCACGTCATGGAAG
>NW_015627390.1:628922-642495 GCF_001515625.1 Sinocyclocheilus rhinocerous
TATATATATATATATATAAAATATTTCTGAATTTCTAAATTTGATTTATTTTATTTTCCTTTCTGAATTTTTTATTTATTTATTTATTTTTTCACTTGTTCTTGTTTTGTTAACTTGTTCATGTTCACTTGGCAATGAAGGCCACACAGTTTAATCCTGAGTCTGAAACTGAAATTCTAGAGTTTTACAATTACAAATATCACTCAAGGGTGAGTTTGTTGTTCTGAATCAGAATCGGAATCAGAAAGCGCTTTATTGCCAAGTGTGTTTGCACACACAAGGAATTCGTCTTGGTGTCAGGAGCTTCCATTACAGAAAGTACAAACATATAGTGCAGACATACATATAATTAAGGTAATAAAAACACTAATAATAAAGAGAATAGACAATAAGTTATAAATAACAATAGTAATAAAAATATAGAGAAAAAGAAAATGTGCATAGACAGAATTGTGAATGTGCATATGTGCTATTTACAGATGAAGTTTTGTTGAGTTATTTACAGATGTACAGTACTGTTATGTGGTGTTCAGGTGTGATATGGCCTTGGGGAAAAATCTGTTCTTGTGTCTGGCTGTTCTGGTGCTCAGAGCTCTGTAGCGCCTGCCAGAGGGCAACAGTTCAAAGAGAGAGTGTGCTGGATGTGAGGGGTCCAGAGTGATTTTCTTAGCCCTTTTCCTCACTCTGGAGATGTAAAGAGGTTGGGTAGAGGGGCACCATTAATCCTCTCAGCAGTCCTGACTGTCCGTTGTAGTCTTCTGATGTCTGTTTTTTGTGTGATTTTCTTAGCCCTTTTCCTCACTCTGGAGATGTAAAGAGGTTGGGTAGAGGGGCACCATTAATCCTCTCAGCAGTCCTGACTGTCCGTTGTAGTCTTCTGATGTCTGTTTTTTGTTGAAACTAGTACAATATTGGTAATTGTTTGCCATGTGCAGACAAAATTATGAACTCAACTTTCAGCCTGATGTTGATGTTCTCATCGTGCTTGGTTTCTCATGCACTGTTCATATTTCCTGAGTGCTATTTTGATGCTAACCTCTAGCAGTCAGCACGGCCCATCGGCACGCTAAATGCATGGAGCACACGGACTTAGTCTTGACTTACATGTAACAAGGTTGCTCTAATTGGAGGAGGAAGTGCCGGAGATGTTTAGCACTGATGGACCCAGGAATTGATCTAAGCCCGATCTGGTTTCGGCCTCCAATTCCTCCAGGTCCCGAGCTAATCTGGCAGCGGCCGCAGGTTGCAGCGACGCAAGCGTAGAGCGCGTGGAGTTGGCAGCACCTGCAACAGAAGGATCAAAGCGGCCAGAGTTAAGCCACACGCTGGATCCGTGTCATTCTATATCCACAGGATATTATGTGGCTCTCGGGAGCCACAGCAGCTGGTCTGCTGGACACCAGCGGATCATGTTTGGCTGTGAGATCCTCTCAGAAATCATGGGGCCGAGGCGAGGCTTCTCAAGGTCACCGATGCTTCTAGAGGTCCAAAATATGACCACAGTGGCAGAGCTTTGAGGGAGACAGTTTCTATGTTCATGCCTCCATTTCTTCAGGCCACATGCCTTAAAGGGATGGTTCACAGAAAAAAATAATTTTCTGACATCATTTAATCCAGGTCCAGACCTGTATGAGTTTCTATCTTCTGTTGAACACAAAAACAACCACCGATAACACTCTGGTAGCCATTGACTTCCATAATATGGAAAAAATACTATGGCTACCAACAACTGTTTGGTTACCAACAATTATCTTCTTTTGTGTTGTTCAACCAAAGAGAGAAATCTATATAGGTTTGGAACAACATGAGGGTAATTAATGATAACATTTTTCGGTAAACGATCCCTTTAATGTGACGCCATATTAGTCTGATATTAGAGCAAATTACAAAGTGGCTTTGGATAAAAGACACCCTAGCAACTGAATAGCAACCACCCTTAATACACTTATTCATTTAGCAGACACTTTTATCCAAACCGACTTACAAATGAGTGAAATTTCCTCTAGATAAAAGACACCTTAGAAGCTGCACAGCAGCCATCTATAACACCCAAGCAACTGTATAGCAACGCCCTGGAAACCATACCGAACACCCTAGCAACTTCTTAGCAACCACCCAGAATACATTTATATTTATTCATTTAGAAGATGTTTTTATCCAAAGCAACTTGGATAAAACAGAAATTATTGTAAGTTGCATTGAATAAAAGACACCCTAGCAACCACCTAGAACACCCTAGCAACCATCTAGATCAATCTAGCAATTGTATATCGATGCCGTGGAAACCCCTAAAAAATGTTAACAACTGTATAGCAGTAAACTAGAACAACTTAGCTACTGTAAAGCAATGCTCTGAAAACCATACAGAACACCCTAGCAACTTCCTAGCAACCACCTAGGAAATCCTAGCAACTGTACAGGTGCATCTCAAAAAATTAGAATATCGTGAAAAACTTTAATATATTCTACATTCACTACATGTAAAGTAAAACATTTCAAAAGTTTTTTTTGTTTTAATTTTGATGATTAGAGCTTACAGCTCAGGAAAGTCAGAATCCAGTATCTCAAAATATTAGAATATTTACATTTGAGTTTCATTAAATGACCATCCCTACAGTATAAATTCCGGGTATCTCTTGTTCTTTGAAACCACAATAATGGCCCATATGGAATCTATGGGATATTTTCAAGAGAAAGATGAGAAACAGTCGATCCGAGCTGAAGACTCAATAGTGCCTCAGCAGTGCCACAGGCTGATCGCTTCCATTCACACCTCACTGTCTGATGCTGGAGTTTGTGCTAAAGGAGCCCCGAGCAAGTATTGAGTGCATAAATGAACATACTTTAAAGAACTTGAACTTTTCTGTTTTGCAAATCCTTTTTTTTTTTGATCTTAGGAAATATTCAAATATTTTGAGATACTGGATTTTTGACTTTCATGAGCTGTAAGCTCTAATCATCCAAATTAAAACAAAAAAATATTTTAAATGTTACATGTAATGAATCTAGAATATATGAAAATTTCACTTTTTGAAATGTTACAAAAAAAAAGAACTTTCACGATATTCTAATTTTTTTAGATGCACCTGTGTAGCAATGCCCTGGAAACCATACAGAACACCCTAGCAACCACCTAGGACATCCTAGCAACTGCATAGCAATGCCCTGGAAAACACACAGAACGCCCTAACAACTTAAGAGCAACCGCATAGAACACCCTAGCAACTGTATAGCAACCACCTACAGTAGAACACCCTAGCAACTGTATAGCAACCATCTACAGTAGAACACCTTAACAACTGTATCACAATGCCCTGGAAAACACGCAGATCACCCTAACAACTTCCTAGCAACTGCATAGCAACACCTTGGCAACTATATTGCAACCACCCCAGTAGAGCACCCAAGCAACCACATAACATAGGCACTCAGCTTTGCACTCAGAAAGCATTGTTTATCTTGTGCCTGAGGTCTTGTGAACATCACTCACAGCTCTTCAGGTCAGGCTGTACAGCATTATCTACAGCATGTGTATATAGCGTCGCCGTCATAATGGAGTACAGTATCAGTGACACATGGTGTAAAGGTGTGGTGAAACTGAAGCGATGACCTCCACCCAGTGTATAAATCAGCAGCAGCATCAAAGCAGCACAGGCCACAGATCCTAATAAAGCCGTCAGTCGCTCTTTGTGGTGCTTGGCTCGCCTACACGTGTTCTGGAAGCTATCCGTTACCTTACTGTTATTCTAGCTCCTCAACACAATGAATGGCCATTACTAATAATTAAGACTGCATAATCTAAAAGTAGCAGTGCAATTAGGCTGAATATGAACGGCATGTGTTCTACTCTCAGATAATTTTGGCTGGATAAGAGGTTAATGATTACGGTGTTTGTGTTTTCTGGTGGAAAGGAATGTTTGATTGCATCATATCTCTCATATTACTGAAGCTTCTGTTTTTATAGCTGTATTTCAAGGCCACAAGCGGGATGCGTCGCTATCAGACGTTGGTGTGGTTGCTTGGGGGTTCTTATGTGGTTGTTAAGGTGTTCTGTCTGGTTGCCAGGCCGTTGTTATGTGGTTGCTAGAGTGTTGTATTTTTATAGCTGTATTTCAACACCACAAGTGGGATGCGTCGCTATCAGACGTTTGTGTGGTTGCGGGGGCGTTCCTATGTGGTTGTTAAGGTGTTCTGTCTGGTTGCCAGGGAGTTATGTGGTTGTTAGAGTGTTGTGTTTTTATAGCTGTATTTCAACGCCACAAGTGGGAGACACTGCTATTAGACACCTGTGTGATTGTCAGGGTGTTGCTAAGTGGTTGCTAAGGTGTTCTGTACTGTTGCCAGGGTGGTGTTATGCAGTTGCTAGAGTATTCTATATGGTTGCTAAAGTGTGGTGTTTTTATAGCCCAACACCACAAGTGGGACACGTTGCTTTCAGGCTTCTGTGCGGTTGCCAGGGTGTTGCTATGTGGTTGCTAAGGTGTTCTGTCTGGTTGCCAGGGCGTTGCTATGCGGTTGCTAAGGTGTTCTATGTGGTTGCCAGGGTGTTGTTATGCGGTTGCTAAGGTGTTCTATGGGGTTGCCAGGACGTTGCTATGTGGTTGCTAAAGTGTTCTGTACTGTTGCCAGGGTGGTGTTATGCAGTTGCTAGAGTGTTTTGTTTTTATAGCTGTATTTCAACGCCACAAGCGGGACAAGTCACTGTCAGACGTCTCGGATGACACAATCAGTCCTTGAACCCTCATGTGATAACAATCAAAGCCTATAACATGATGATAATCACAAAGCAGCAAAAAAACAAACTTCTACTGTCGATCACGTTGATAATTATCTCTAAATGAGCGAAGCGGAGCTCTGTCTGCATTTCTGGCCTTGACATCGAGTGTTGTTAAAAAATGAAAATGTAATTTACATGCCAAGGTCAGAGGAAGTGAAGAATAAAGCTGTTTCCAGGTTGGCTGTGCTCCAGCTCTATTACAGACGGTGAATGATCCACAGCCGATATTTAAAGTCCCATCAGATGTGGAACGCTGCCAGGCCTGTAGCTCAGCTTTGAGCTGGAGAAATGGACTCGTAATCCTCTTAGACTTATGTTTGAGTAAATATTTGGACACACAATTTCACAACCATTCGTTTAAGAACAGGCACAGCATGTGGAACCTATATTTTACACTCGATTTTTACATTCTGTGCTGTTTTTACAAATGGTGCTGAACTGTGTAACATTTGCTGCTGTAATGCTGGGTTTCTGCTATTGATTTTCATAAGTGAGTACTTTTTAGTATGTTGCTAGGTGGTTGTTAGCTGGCTGATAAGCGGTTGGTATGGTGGTTCTTTTTGGTTTCCAGGGCATGGGTATGCAGTTTCTAGGGTGTTCTATGAGGTTGACAGGGCGTTGATATGCAGTTGCTATTGCATTGCTTTACGTTGTTGCCTAGGGTGCTCTTGGTAGTTGTTAGGTGGTTGCTATGCAGTTGCTGTGATGTTCTGTGTGGTTGCTATGGTGTTCTGTGCAGTTGCCAGGGTGTTAGTATGCAGTTTCTAGGCTGTTCTATGTGGATGCTAGAGTGTTTGGGCATTGGTATGTGGTTGCAATGGTGTTCTGTGTGGCTGCCAGGGCATTGCTATGCGGTTGCTAGGGTGTTCTTTTTAGATGATATGTAGCTGCATATGATTCATGATATGATTGCCAGGGCGTTGCTATGCAGTTGTTAGGGTGTTCTATGTGGTTGCTAGGGTTTTCTGTGTCATTGCTGGGGTGTTGCTAGGGTGTTCTTTGTGGATGCTATAGTGTTTTGGCATTGGTATGCGGTTGCTAGGGTGTTCTGTGTGGCTGCCAAGGGCGTTGCTATGTAGTTACTATGGTGTTCTGTGTCATTGCCAGGGCGTTGCTATGCAGTTGCTAGGGTGGCCTGGGTGGTTGCTAGGTGTTTTCTTCCTTTTTATATGAAAAACCAAAAAGAAAAACAAATTTCAGGAGCACAAACGCACCACTTTCATCCTCACTAACACTATGAGCACTAGTACAAGTGATGATTGACTTAAACTCTATTTGCTCATTTATTCATACATTTTAGAATGTTTTTCATGAAGGACAATATTGACTAATGAATTTGAACTCATGCGTTTAATGATATCAGCTGAGGTGTGTCTTTGTTGAACGGTTATAGTTGGTTACTGCAGTTCATCTGCTGGAGTTCAGGATATCAGTTTTTTGATAGCATATCAAACAGATACTCGTTTCTACGGTAACCTGAGTTTGTAGCATAAGCAGTGATAGAGTTTGATAAACAGAGCAGCAATGTGGTTTTTATGATTGTCCCAGAGACAGTTCCTGTCGCCCCTCCATTATTTAAAGGTGCAGTATGTAATATTGACAGTTAGAGGTTGAAATGGGTACTGCAGTCCAAAATACAAATGTTTCTCCCATCCCTTCTTCCTGAGACTCGACGCTCACGTGGGTTGCCAGATTGAGGACACGCAAGAGGAACAATAGTGAAAGGGGACAAGCCATACACAGTAAGTTGATGTGTTGATTTAGCCACGTTTTAATATTCCTCGAGTCATAGAGCTTTTTAGATGGATGCCGAAGCTTTTAAGGTCGGGTAGAATCGGCGATCTCTAACTCAGTTTGCTGGTTTCCATGGCTACGATAAGCAACGATAAGTGTTTTCCACCAACTGGCAACCCAGGGTGTCGAAATACTATTGGGTAAACTGTCAGTGGGCGGAGACGTGCAGACCAAAACAAAAACAGACATTCCGACACAGAACAAGAGAAACAACTATGGGCTTCGTTTACACTGCAGGTCTTGATGCCCAATTCTGATTTGTTGCCTATATCCGATTTTTTTGGCTGTCCATTTACACGTTCTTTCAATTGTGACCCATATCCGATTCATGTGTTTACACTTGCCATACCATTTGAAACATTGTGCATGCATTGTTGTCATTTACCACCTCCACATGTGCTTCCTCCTGAGAATGTGACCTGTGCTGACAAAAATCACAATGAGCAATTAAAAAAAATGACATTCTCCATTAAAAGACCTTCAAAATGATTTATGATTTGTTGGAATCGGACAAAAAATGACTGCGCTACACCCATTTGAAGTCCATAGAGTGAAGTCCTCCAATATTACTATATTAATAATCACAATATAGCTATTTTTATTTTATCTTTGCTATTATAAAAAAATATAAACAAATAATGCATTACCTTTATCATTTTATATCTAAACTAAATCATTCATGTACGAAAAACAAATAATCAAATGTAAAAATAACTTAAGTGTGTTCATTACAAATGAATTGATTATTAAAACTACAAAAGCAGTTCAATTAAGTGCAGCGAGTGATTTCCTCTTTTCTTTTATGGTTAGATTAACATTAATGAGACAGACGTCCTATACTGTAATGCACGGATCTAATATAATGTTACACATCAGATGTTTTTCCAGAACAGATTATGTTTGCGTGAATACTGAAATACTGTAATTCCGTATATGTGTGTATGTATCGGGATCGTTATATTCACGCACTTCGGATGACAGTCGGCGCGAGAAGCGAGCTGAGAAAAGGTAATCCTCTCACAAAATTTACAAATAAATATAATTTTAGATGTTTAATTACTACTTGGAGCATTTTTCACTTTTTTGCCTAGCTCAAAATAGCCCGTGCGAATTTACACTCATTTTCATTAAACCGCGGAAAAGTACCAAATTGTCGCCGTTTTAATGACGTACAGAACGCAATGCCTCAGAAAATCCGATCTGCCTGTTTACATGACAGTCGCATTGGCATATATCTGATTTATATCCGATTTATTTCCACATATAAATGAGGCCTGAAACCAATCTCGAAATATCTGAATGCATGCATTTTTTTCCTGTTTACACTGAATAGAACAGATCCGATCTGTGTCACATATGAACAAAACATCGGAATTAGATCACATTTAACTGACAGTGTAAACGGGGCCATATGTGAACTGAGCATGTTTCCTAAATATCCGGTAACACATTAAGGTATTTTTATGCTTTAGAACAGTCAAATAAAATTACAGACAGCACCAGGGCACCTATTATGCAAAATTCAGTTTTTCACTTTTTTTGTTGTTTGAACATAAATGTATGTTGGCCGTGTGTGTACACAACCACCCTATAATGATAAAAATCCACCCACTCCTTTATTTTTTAAGCCATTCACAGAATCCATAAAATGTGACGTCACATTTTACAAGCCCCACCCACAGCTGTATTAGCAGAGACCCCGCCCTGAGAATCCGCTGTGTTTATCTTCATGCCAGAGCATTTAAAAGCAGCATTCAAGTAAGAAATGTCTTCCTATTAAAGCTATAGACATTATTCAGTCCAGAACAGTGAGTGTTTTTCTGCTTTTATTTTATTATCTGGGTCATATTAACAGCGTAAACAGCTATAGCTACTGTATGTTACGCTGCTGTCACTTAATACACTGATCTAATATAAACATGTGATTTCTTTCCCAGCTGTTTACCTTCATAAACATAACCGACGCTGTTTTTCTAACTTAAGTGTTTTTAACATAAACTTGTGTGTATTTGACAGTTTAAGCGCAATAAGACATGAAAGAGAACTTAGTTTAGTACTCGCATGCCGTGTGACAGCTGCTTTCTGTGCGTTCGCTTCAGATGTGTGCGCTCAGAAATCCGTATATCAGAAGTTTAAACTGATATGGCTTTAAAACGCATGCTTTCAGCACGATAGACATGATAATCAAAACAAAACAGATGTTTTTTTTTGGCAGAGTATCTGAGGTACAAGCTGTAAAGGCACAGCCCTATTCTGGAAAAGGGGGCGGGGAGCAGCAGCTCATTTGCATTTAAAGAGACATGCACAAAAACAGCCTGTTTCGGCTTCCACTCAAAATAGGCAATTTCAAAATGATATAATAAATGATCTGTGGGGTATTTGGAGCTGCAAATTCACAGACTCTGGGGACACCTGAGACTTATCTTGTAAAAAGAGGCAAAATAAAGTGCCCTTTAATCTAAATTCCTCTTCTAATCCGAATGCATGAAGTGCATGAGCTGAAGGCCGCGTGTGTCTGTCCTCCGGCACCCATGTGAACTTTATCAAGCTTTGAGTGTTTCCATATGTGAGGAAGAGCCCCTCACTCAACAGTCTGATTCAGATCGTCTTCCTTCACAGCTCCATGTGTGTGACGTGCTTCAGTAAGGTCCCAGGACTGCTTTTTCTGCTCAAAAGTCTTTTTTTGTGAGGTTGTTCACCTTTCAAATGTGCTAAGCATAAAACACTCACAAACAAATTTAATAACAACATACGATATCATATTTTGTTTTATAACATTCAAAGACCTTTGAACCTCTACTATTAAATCAGTGCGTTAGGGTAACATTTGATCTTCTCTTGTCACTGTTTGTGTCCTATTTTACATTAACGCACTGCAAAAAATTACTTTCTTAATTTTATTTTATTTTTGTCTTGTTTTCCAGCACATATCAAAAAATTCTTAAATCAAGAAACATTTACTGTGTGTGTGTTTTCAGCAAAAATTTATGAAAATGGATGCTTTATGCTTAAAAAAAAAAAAATATATATATATATATTTTTCTGACCCCACTGACAGATTTTTGTTTCTTTTATAAGCATAAAGCATACATTTTTATCTTTTTTTTTCAGAAAACAAAACTTAGTTATTTTGCTTCTCAGGTAAAAGTATCTTGATTTAAGTTTTTGAACTTCTCGTGTGTTTCACAGCAGTGTACTGCAATGATTATTTTCTATTATTTTTGTCTTGTTTTCCAGTATAAATAATTTTCACATTCACTCAGAAGCAAAATGACGGAAAAATAAACTTTACTCAAAAAGAAAACAGGATTATTTTTCTGACCTCACATGACATAAACGTAGGCTACTTAATCGCTCAGAAAACAAGACTTAATGTATGTAACTTTGCTTCTCATTTAAATGGATCTTGATTTAACAATGCTTAGATACTTATACAGGAAAGCAAGACAAAACACAAAATAAGAAAATCATTTTTGCAGTGTGTACATCAATATATAGGCCTATGTTTTTAACACTTTCTACTTAATATACTTCTATTATTTTATGATTAATGTTAAACCAATTATGGGTTTTACCGACTGACATCAAGATCACATGAACTCTGAACAGACACCGAAGTCACATCGCATGATCGAAAATATCTGATACATTTCTGATTTATTTCCACTTATGAAAGTGGCTCAGATCAGAATTGAAAATGACTGTTTTAACACTATTTTTTGTATGTGATGCTTATGCGGCTTATGTTAGAGCGTTGCATTTCAGTTATGTCAAGGCAGCTTACTATAGGTTTCAGAACAGAGCCCTTGTCATCCAAAAACAATCCAATGTGAGGGGAGCATCTCAGATTTAAGCCTCATTCAATGCATTTATTGAGTGGAGTGTAAACCAGCCCATGTTAGAGGTCTCAGTCTCCGTACACATGTACGTGTGTGTTTGCACCTGTGCGTCGCACCTGTCCATCCAGCTCTGGCGTCACAGCCGACGCTCCATTCAGTCCTGATGGGCGAATCGTCCGTGCCTTTGAAACGCACTCTCATCATGTTACTAACACTTGCCGTCTAAAGTGTGTCCACAAACAAAATCTGATGCAGATAGAGATGTGTTTTAGCGCACAGCTGCTGTGAATGTCTGCAGACAGCTGTTCAAACTCCAGGAGAGACACTCGTCTACGGCGACGTCTTCATGTTCAGATGCATTTTGAAGAACAACTGTAGACTTTACTCGTGCACTGTAAAAATGATATTGTAGTTGTAAATGAAACCAAGATTATTGCAGTATGTTTGCCAAGAAAACAAGCCTATTTCAGTCTTTACTTTAGCTTCAGCTGCTGCCTTGAAGTACACTCTTAAAAATAAAGGTGCTTAAAAGCTTCTTCACAGCGATGCCACAGAAGAACCATTTTTGGTTCCACAAAGAAGCATTCAGTCAAAGGTTCTTTAAAGAAGCATCTCTTTCTTACATTTTTATAATCTGAAGAACCTTCGTTCACCACAAAGAAGCTTTTGTGAAACAGAAATGTTAAAGGTTCTTTATGTAACCATGTAGACAAAAAGGTTCTTTTATGGCATCGTGAAGCACCTTTATTACTATAAATTAACTCTAAGTCATTTCAGCTTAAAAGTCAAGAATGAAATTAAATGGGTTAAATTAATTTAATCGGTTAAAGTAATGGAAAAACATATGTTGCCATGATTTACTGATCATAATGTTTACAGTAAGGTTATAATAGATAACCAAAACTAAAACTAAGATCATTAAAAAGCATTTTCAATGCTTTAAATAACTGAAATAAAATATAGAAATATACTAGAAATATATAGTTAAAGTTTAAGTTTGCTTCCAAGGCAATATTTCTCATTTTCATTTAGTTTAACTTGACGTACTAAAAAAACTAAAATAAAAATAAAATTTTTAATGTTTATATATGTGTGTATATACTGTATATATATATATGACCAAAAAACAAACAAACACAGCTCAAAATATCAGCTGATGTGGTCAGAAAAATATTCTTAATTCAAAGACAAAATAAGATTCTTTTTCTGACCGCATTTGTAAAATTTGGATTTGATTTACAAATGTTTAGATATCCGTACTGGAAAACCAGACAAAAATACAGAGGAAGAAAGTCGTTTTTTTGCAGCAAAGGGTCAATCAGGGGGTCAATTATCCACCTCAACAAGAATCTCAACATATTTTACCCTCTATTCTTTTTCTTTTCCATCTTCTGGCTGTTTTTCAGGTGCTGGATTGGTGTCAGCGTCGCTCGCGGGTGAATATCGAGTTGACGGACGGCGGTGAAGCCCTCAATCATTTTTTACACATCACTTTAACAACTGAAGGCACGGCCTTTCACCGCAGCACAGGAGACGTGGCAGAGAATAGAAAGAAAGAGAAAGAGGGGAAAGAGGTTTCAAAAGAGAAACGGGATCCCTGCGCTTGACAAAGGGAGTTCGCTTAAAGGTATCATTATTCCTAGAGAAAGAAACCAGTCTCCAAAAGCAGATGAGACTTTAGCGTCGCAGCCTGAGGCCAAACGCACAAAAAGAGACCACAAGAAGGTGTAGAAGGGCCGGATCGGGACACATGTCCCAGCTGGGCTGCCTTTGCTCGGCCGCACTTTGGAGTCTCATCCGATTACATGCGGCTCCGTAACGCCATTGTACTGTACGTGGGCGAGAAGATGAAAGATTTGAGAGAAATGATGATATTTTCAGGTGTATTAGAGATGCTTTATTATACTGATGGATCGTTTTGCTATAAAGGTGAAGATAAAGCTTATCAAATGGCCTCTGCTTTAGTCACACTTGTGTGGAGAGAGTTGTCGGTTTGTGTGGCCTGTCTGATGTGGTGAAAAATTATCTTGAACTAATAGCATATGCAACACGTGCTTTTAAAAGAGTCTCTTATGTTTACTAGGGCTGCAAGTATGTGATCAAAAATACAGAAAAATTTGAAATATTATTATGATTTTAAACAGCTGTTTTCTTTGTGAATATCTGTTAAACTGTAATTTATTTCTGTGATGCGCAGCTGTATTTTCATTTGCTGAATAAAGGTATTAATATTGACCCCAAACATTTTAATTAGTAGTTTATATGAGAAAATAACTACAATATATAGCTTTATAGAAAATAACTAATCTATCTTCACGACTTTCTAATCATTTAAAGCCAAGAACGGTTTGTTTAATAGCAGTTGATGTTATAAATAATAACAGGTATGTATAAATCGCTGCACTGGCATAATGTTAACTGCCAAAGATATTGATTTCGATTTGTTCTGTAACTATTCGTAAATTGCTGTTTACATGAAACAAATCGAGATTTACTTTAGTCTTGAGGTGAACAATTCATCCGTGCAAGGTAAAAAATGTCTTAGTAATATTTAATCAAAATCTGAACATATGCGAATAATGACTAAAAATAGCCATGCTTCTTATCTAATAATTGGAATAATGAAAATTGCATGTAAACTGGCGTGAGGTTTGCTCTTATTGATCTTATTGAGATCAAGTCGTTACTCTGATTATTGGATATAATCGTGTTATTGGTGCACATGTAAACGTAGTCGCTGACACTTACTAGCTGGATATCTCGCATAGGCACTGGGTATGTAGTTGCTTAAAGTCTAGGTAGTGACATCTTATAACAAAATAAAAACATTGTCCAATGTGTTGGTGGCAGAAAGAATAATTTGTCATTGTAGCATGTACAACACTAACATGCTTTTTTAAAAATTGAAATAAATGAAGTTGTGTATTCTTTTCTGTATCCTCAACAATCTGGTTTTATTGTAATGGAGTAAATGATCTGTGAAAAGTTTGAAAAACACTACATTATGACCATGCATTTATATTTATATCATTTATACTTTGATAGCCTAACTGCCTTGTTTTCTAATATATTTCTAGTTATAGATGGGTACAAAGATTACACTGTAAAACAGATGCTTTTAAGAGAGTCGACATCTGAAACTAATCATTATTTGACTCTTTTA